>NC_069510.1:143737848-143915348 GCF_027579735.1 Bombina bombina
ATATTACCTTTCTGATTCCAATACTGTCCTACCTCGTACTATGTATATAAAAGTATTAAAAATGATATAAAGCTACCTTTAGGCTGCATGTATAAGCTGTATTATGCCATGTAAATATTGCCTAAATCAGGGGTCGACAAATCTGTTTAAAATTTAAGAGCCATTTAGAATATTTAGGAGCCAGGCATACTTTTAGGAGCCAGACAGTGGTATTTCTTTATAGATATATGGAGAATACCCCAAAAAGTTAGGAGCCAGGGGTAAAATTCTAGGAGCCAGTGGCTCCTGGGTTTGTCGAGCCCTGGCCTAAATGACACAGGAGCTTGTTGTTTAAACTTGTTTACACTTGGGGGTATATTTATTAATGTGCAAGCGGACATGATACGAAGTAGCGTATCATGTCTGCTGCATATCGATAAATGCCGACAGCATACTCTGTCGGCATTTATCAATGCACCAGCAGTTCTGCCCCCTGCAGATTCACGTCCAATCCGCCGCTAGCAGGGGGTATCAGTCAACCCGATCGGGTTGATTTCTGTCCGCGGCCTCAGAGCAGGCGGACAAGTTATGGAGCAGCGTTCTTTAGACCGCTGCTTCATAACTTCCGTTTCCGGCGAGCCTGAAGGCTCGCCAGAAACAGGGGGCATCAAGCTCCATACATAGCTTTATAGCTTGGTCACATCTCTTCTCCAAACTGTCCCATTTTAAAGATGCAAATATTACAACATCCAAACTATTCCGAAATCCAAACCTTTTCCAGTCCCAAGCATCATTGTGTTTAGCCTTAGTTAAGAAGGTACTAGAGCTATATGAATATATACAAGAAAAAGATTGGTCACATACAGAATAACTATTAAGTGAGGGAGACCCAGACCTCCACTATTTCTGTGTCTTGTTATAATGTGTTTATTAATCTTATCTTATTATTCCAAATGAAAGTGAGGATGTCTTTCTGTAAATTAGTAAGATCTACAATTGGTACTGAAATGAGCAATGAAAAGATATAGTAATTTAGGCAAGGTTGTCATTTTAGTTGCTATTATTCGTCCTAGAAGAGGTAGTTTATATTTTGACCATTTGGTCAAGAGTTGTCTTATGTGTGAGAATAAGGATTTGTAATTGTGTTGATAAAGTGTATGGACATCAGTGGTGAGATTTATTCCTAAATATTTAAAAAAAAAATGTTTGCCCATTTGAAAGAAAAATTTAGGTCAAGGATTTTTTGGGTGATTCACATACGGCTAGATTACGAGTTGTGCATTACGGTTTTAACGTTAAAAAAATGGTAATTTCAGCGTAAAAACAGAAACGCAGTCATTACAAGTCGTGTCTGTATAGCTATACCTCAAGCATTTTAGCCTGTAACGCAACGTCAACCCCCCACTCATAAAAATTACGTTTTGTGTGGGATTTCCATAGCGCCGGTATTACAGGTTGTGCAGAGAGGGTAAAATGCTTGCGTTACAGCCTATACAGACACGATACATTCCGCTTTCTGAGAGCAGTAGTTATGGATTTTGTGTAACAAAAATGTTTCACAAAACTCATAACTAAACTGTTACAAAGTACACTAACACCCATAAACTACCTATTAACCCCTAAACCGAGGCCCTCCTGCATCACAAACACTATTTGAAACTTATTAACCCCTAATCCACCGCCCGCCCACATCCCGCCACTATAATAAAGTTATTAACCCCTATTCCGCCGCTCCCCAACACCGCCACCACTAACTAAACCTATTTACCCCTAAACTGCCAGCCCCCCACATTGCCCCTACTAAATAAACCTATTAACCCCTAAACCACCAGCCCCCCCCCACATTGCCCCTAATAAATTAAACAATCAACTCCTAAACCTATTACCCCCTAACTTTAAATTAAAATTACAATATCCCTATCTTAAACTAAATAAAAACTTACTTATGAAATTAAAAAACCTAAGTTTAAACAATTAACTTCAGATAACTATTATATTAAAATTAAAATAACTACCAATTAAAAAAACTAAATTACACATTGAAAAAAACTAACACTACTAAAAAAAATTAAGTCTAAAATTACAACAACAAAAAAAACTAAATTAGGAAAAATAACAAACACTAAATTAGGAAAAATAACAAACAAAATTATCAAACATAAAAACAATTACACATAATCTAATAGCCCTATAAAAATAAAAAAGCCCCCCCCCAAAATAAAAAACTCTAGCCTACAATAAACTACCAATAGCCCTTAAAATTGCCTTTTGTAGGGCATTGCCCTAAAGAAATCAGCTCTTTTACCTGGAAAAAAATACAAAGACCCCCAACAGTAAAACCCACCACCCAACCAACCTCCCAAAATAAAAAACCTAACTCTAACAAAAACCTAAGCTACCCATTGCCCTGAAAAAAGCATTTGTATGGGCATTGCCCTTAAAAGGGCATTCAGCTCTTTTACATTGTCCTGAAAAGGGCATTCAGCTCTTTTACCTAAAGCCCAAAACCCTAATCTAAAAAAAAAAACACCATCATTTTTTTTTAAATAACCTAACACTAACCCCCAAAGATCCACTCACAGTTTTTGAAGTCCGGACATCTATCCTCATCCAGGCGGCGAGAAATCTTCATCCAGGCGGCGAGAAGTCTTCATCCAGGCGGTGTCTTCTATCTTCATCCTGGTGGCAAGAATTTCAGTAGCTCTAATCCTATTGGCTGATTTGAACAGCCAATAGGATTTCAGAAGCTCTCATTCTATTGGCTGATTTGAATTTCAAGAATCAAATCAGTCAATAGGAATGCAAGGGACGCCATTTTGAAAAGGCTCCCTTGCATTGAAGATCCAGTGTACGGCAGTGACCGTATGAAGATGATGTTCCGCACCGGATGTCTTCAAGGATGGATCCGCTCCACGCCGCCGGAATGAACATAGAAGACGCGGCCTGGATGAAGACTTTTTACCGGCTGGATGAGAGTGGATCTTCGGGGAGTTAGTCTTATTTTTTTTTATTTTTTTTTTGGGGTGTTTTTTTTTTTTTTTTTAGATTAGGGTTTTGCGCTTTAGGTAAAAGAGATGAATGCCCTTTTCAGGGCAATATAAAAGAGCTGAATGCCCTTTTAAGGGCAATGCCCATAGAAATGCCCTTTTCAGGGCAATGGGTAGCTTAGGTTTTTGTTAGAGTTAGGTCTTTTATTTTGGGGGGTGGGTTTTACTGTTGGGGGTCTTTGTATTTTTTTCCAGGTAAAAGAGCTGATTTCTTTAGGGCAATGTCCTACAAAAGGTCCTTTTAAGGGCTATTGGTAGTTTATTGTAGGCTAAGGGTTTTTTTTATTTGGGGGGCTTTTAATCTTTATAGGGCTATTAGATTAGATGTAATTGTTTTTATTTTTGATAATTTCGTTTGTTATTTTTCGAAATTTAGTATTTTTTATTTTTTGTCATTTTAGACTTACATTTTTTTAGTAGTGTTAGGTTTTTTAATGTGTAATTTAGTTTTTTTAATTGGTAGTTATTTTAATTTTAGTATAATAGTTTAGGATGATAGTTATGTTAGGTTAATTTATAGTTTAAATTTAGGTTTCTTTAATTTCACAGGTAAGTTTTAATTTATTTTACGATAGGGATATTGCAATTTTAATATAAAGTTAGGGGGTTGTTAGGTTTAGGAGTAAATAGTTTCATTTAGTTTTTTGCGATGTGGGGTGCTGGCGGTTTAGGAGTTAATAGGTTTATTTAGTGGCGGTGAAGTAGGAGGCCAGAGGTTTAGATGTTAATAACTTTTATTAGTGGCGGCGATGCCGGGGATCGGCGGAATAGGGGTTAATAACTTTATTTCGGTGTCGGCGATGTCGGGAGCGGCAGATTAGGGGTTAATAACTTTATTATAGTGTTGCCGATGTCGGGGGCGGCGGATTAGGGGTGTTTAGACTTGGGGTTTATGTTAGGGTGTTAAGTTTATACTGATGTCTATGGGAGAAAGTGTGCATATGGAGCTTAATGCCACCATATCGCACGCACAAGGAAACTCGTAATGGCAGCGATATGGAGGGTGAAATAATGCATTTTGTTGCGTTCGTTTCACACCCTCTTTAGCGCAAAACTTATAATCTAGGTGATATAAAATAACTATAATGAAATAGCAGGTGACCACTTACGCTAAAGAAGTAAAACAGAAACAAATGGTTGCGGATATAATATATATAATTAATGGGTAACCACTTATATTAGAAGGGCTCAAGAGTTTGCTGCTCATTTATATAGAACATCTGTAGATGAGAAAATAAACATATTAAATAGAACTAGCAGGATATTTAACCAATTATTCAGACAACTAAAGTATAAAATAACAAATGCTAAGTCTGAAATAGCATTCATCCCAAACAGCAAAAACTAATTTCAGGGAGGTTGCTTCACCGGCTACTGCGCTGGACTACTGGAAACCCTAAATAAGATAGAAACTTATCATTAGAGTAGTTTCCCACTAAACTCACATTAAAAAAAGTACCTTTCTTGCACAACCACATACAACAAACCTATTTTCCAGTGATCGTACACTTGTTGAATGCTCAAATATTTTAGAATACGAAGTTTAATTACGTTAAGTAAATAAGGTAGTATCTGTGTTTTATTTTATAAAAATCAGTGGAGGCTTTTTGGTTACTGATGCATTATTTGAGAGTTCCATAGCATCCCAGCTTGTGAAGTACTCAGTATAGTTGTCCCTGTACAACTTTTGGATTTTGTGTCTGGGAGCATGTGTGATTTTGAGTTTGAGAGGCTATTTGTTATTATGTTTTGTACTCACAGTAGAGTCAGTTTGATATGGACCTGACAGCAGGGGTGTCTATCTCCTCCCTTACAGGGGCACACTCTCTTTGCCCTCTTTCTCAGTTCTCACTCAGCCTATGCTGCAGCTGATGTTGCTTGCTGCTGATTCTCCTCCTCCCTCAAGAGCTTTATCGCCGCCTCCAAACAGCAGGAGGGAGTGTGGCAGACACGCAATATGCTGAAAGTAAAGACAGTCTTGCTGTGACAATGCCTTCCTTCTCAATGACACCACAGCAACTAGAGGCATTGCTTAAAGAAACCCTGTTTCCGGATTTGGGCCAAGTTGGATCATGGTACTTGTAGTTTCAGGGAGATTGCATTTCATTTGCGGGCGTCAGGGAGCAGCTATTACAATGAGGTTGACTCCCTGAACTTCAGGGAGAGTTGGGATGTCTGAAATAGTATAATAACAGAGATCAGAGAAAGTATAGAAGCTTATCACACAAAGGAAGACATATGTACTAAGTGTTAAATTTGCACTGAGAACAACAGGTGCACTGGTGAAAACATAATTTATGTAAGAAGCTACCTGATAAGTTCATTTCTTTCATATTGGCAAGAGTCCATGAGCTAGTGACGTATGGGATATACATTCCTACCAGGAGGGGCAAAGTTTCCCAAACCTCAAAATGCCTATAAATACACCCCCACCACACCCACAATTCAGTTTAATGAATAGCCAAGCAGTGGGGTGATAAAGAAAGGAGCAAAAGCATCAACAAAGGAATTTGGAAATAATTGTGCTTTATACAAAAAAATCATAACCACCATAAAAAGGGTGGGCCTCATGGACTCTTGCCAATATGAAAGAAATGAATTTATCAGGTAAGTTCTTACATAAATTATGTTTTCTTTCATGTAATTAGCAAGAGTCCATGAGCTAGTGACGTATGGGATAGCAAATACCCAAGATGTGGAACTCCACGCAAGAGTCACTTGAGAGGGAGGGATAAAAATAAACAACAGCCATTTCTTGCTGAAAAAATAATCCACAACCCAAAATATGTTATTCTCATGAGGAAAAGAAAAACTTAAAACATCAGCAGAAGAATCAAACTAAAACAGCTGCCTGAAGAACTTTTCTAACAAAAACTTGTTCTGAAGAAGCAAACACATCAAAACGGTAGAATTTAGTAAATGTATGCAAAGAGGACCAAGTTGCTACTTTGCAAATCTGATCAACTGAAGCTTCATTCTTAAAGCCCACGAAGTGGAGACTGATCTAGTAGAATGAGCTGTAATTCTCTGAGGCGGGGCCTGACCTGATTCCAAATAAGCTTGATGAATCAAAAGCTTTAACCAAGAAGCCAAGGAAATAGCAGAGGCCTTCTGACCTTTCCTAGGACCAGAAAATATAACAAATAGACTAGAAGTCTTCCTGAAATCTTTAGTAGCTTCAACATAATATTTCAAAGCTCTCACCACATCCAAATAATGTAAGGATCTTTCCAAAAAATTCTTAGGATTAGGACACAAGGAAGGGACAACAATTTCTCTACTAATGTTGTTAGAATTCACAACTTTAGGCAACAATTTAAATGAAGTCTGCAAAACCGCCTTATCCTGATGAAAAATCAGAAAAGGAGATTCACAAGAAAGAGCAGATAATTCAGAAACTCTCCTAGCAGAAGAGATGGCCAAAAGGAACAACACTTTCCAAGAAAGTAGTTTAATGTCTAAAGAATGCATAGGCTCAAACGGAGGAGCCTGTAACACCTTCAAAACCAAATTAAGACTCCAAGGAGGAGAGATTGATTTAATGACAGGCTTAATACGAACTAAAGCCTGAACAAAACAGTGAATATCAGGAAGATTAGCAATCTTTTTGTGAAATAAAACAGAAAGAGCAGAGATTTGTCCTTTCAAGGAACTTGCAGACAAACCCTTATCCAAACCATCCTGAAGAAACTGTAAAATTCTAGGGATTCTAATAGAATGCCAAGAGAATTTATGAGAAGAACACCATGAAATGTAGGTCTTCCAAACTCGATAATAAATCTTTCTAGAGACAGATTTACGAGCTTGTAACATAGTATTAATCACTGAGTCAGAGAAACCTCTATGACTTAGAACTAAGCATTCAATTTCCATACCTTCAAATTTAATGATTTGAGATCCTGATGGAAAAATGGACCTTGAGACAGTAGGTCCGGCCTTAATGGAAGTGGCCAAGGTTGGCAACTGGACATTAGAACAAGATCTGCATACCAAAACCTGTGAGGCCATGCTGGAGCCACCAGCAACACAAACGATTGTTCCATGATGATTTTGGATATCACTCTTGGATGAAGAACTAGATACATACAGAGAGAAGTGCACTCACAGGAACGAACAACTGGCTCAATAACATTGTTAGCCTGTTCTATGGCGATTTACCACCTTTGTGCAGCTTTTTATCCCAGTAATGATTTTCACAGAGTAGAAATTTCCTGTAGTATATCAGTCTGATCCCCCCCCATTATGGTCAGTCCAGTGCCGAAATACAAGGCAATTCCTCTCTGAACGGAACAGCCAATAGAATGCTAGCTCAATCTGATTGGCTGATTGGATCAGCCAATCCGATTGAACTTCAATCTGATTGGCTGATTTAATCAGCCAATCAGATTTTTCCTACCTTAATTCCGATTGGCTGATAGAATCCTATCAGCCAATCGGAATTCGAGGGACGCCATCTTGGATGACGTCACTTAAAGGAACCGTCATTCGTCGTTCAGTCGTCGGTGGAAGAAGATGGCTCCGCGTCGGCTCGTCTGAAGATGGCTCCGCTCCGCTCCGGATGGATGAAGATTGAAGACGCCGCCTGGATGATGACTTCAATCGGATGGAAGACTTCTTCAGCGCCCCTTGGATGAAGACTTCGGCTGCTACGGCTAAAGGTAGGATGATCTTCAGGGGGGTAGTGTTAGGTTTATTTAAGGGGGGTTTGGGTTAGATTAGGGGTATGTGGGTGGTGGGTTTTAATGTTGGGGTTTTTTTGGGGGTTTTTTACACGCAAAAGAGCTGAATTCTTTGGGGCATGCCCCGCAAAAAGCCCTTTTAAGGGCTGGTAAGGTAATAGAGCTGTTAACTATTTAATGTAGAATAGGGTAGGGCGTTTTTTTATTTGGGGGGCTTTGTTATTTTATTAGGGGGCTTAGATTAGGTGTAAGTAGCTTAAAATTGTTGTAATATTTTTGAAATGTTTGTAACTTATTTTTTTTATTTTTTGTAACTTAGTTTTTTTTTAGTTTTTGTTCTTTAGTTAGTTTATTTAATTGTATTTAATTGTAGTTATTTGTAGGTAATTTATTTAATTAATTTAATGATAGTGTAGTGTTAGGTTTAATTGTAACTTAGGTTAGGATTTATTTTACAGGTAATTTTGTATTTCTATTAGCTAGGTAGTTATTAAATATTTAATAACTATTTAATAACTATTCTAACTAGCTAAAATAAATACAAAGTTACCTGTAAAATAAATATAAATCCTAAAATAGCTACAATGTAATAATTAATTACATTGTAGCTATCTTAGGGTTTATTTTACAGGTAAGTATTTAGTTTTAAATAGGAAAAATTAATTTAATGATAGTTATTGTAGTGTTAGGTGTAATTGTAACTTAGGTTAGTTTTTATTTTACAGGTAAATTTGTCTTTATTTTATCTAGGTAGCTATTAAATAGTTAATAACTATTTAATATTTTGCTTATTTTAAATAAATTGAAATTTGCCTGTAAAATAAAAATAAATCCTAAAATAGCTACAATATAATTATTATTTATACTGTAGCTATATTAGGGTTTATTTTAAAGGTAAGTATTTATTTTTAAATAGGATTAATTTAGTTAATAAGAGTTATAATATTTAGATGTATTTAATTAATATTGTTGTGTTAGGTTTAGGGTTAGACTTAGGTTTAGGGGTTGATAATTTTATTATAGTTGCGGTGGTATAGGGGGGGCAGGATAGGGGTTAATAAATTTATTATAGGTGGCGACGGTGTAGGGGGGCAGATTAGGGGTTAATATGTTTAATGTAGGTGGCGGCGGGGTCCGGGAGCGGCGGTTTAGGGGTTAATAAGTTTATTAGAGTGGCGGTGGGGTCCGGGGGCGGCGGTTTAGGGGGTAATACATTTATTTAGTTGCAGCGGTTTAGGGGGGCAGATTAGGGGTGTTTAGACTCGTGGTACATGTTAGGGTGTTAGGTGTAGACAGCTCCCATAGGAATCAATGGGATGTCGGGCAGCAGCGAACATGAGCTTTGGCTATGGTCAGACTCCCATTGATTCCTATGGGATCCGCCGCCTCTAGGGCGGCGGATTGAAAACCAGGTACGCTTGGCCCGGAAAAGTGCCGAGCGTACCTCCTAGTTTTTTGATAACTAGCAAAAGTAGTCAGATTGTGCCGAACTTGTTTGCGGAACATCTGGAGTGACGTAAGAATCGATCTGTGTCGGACTGAGTCCGGCGGATCGAAGCTTACGTCACTAAATTCTACTTTTGCCGGTATCTAGGGCTTGATAACTAAGGCGAATCAGCCTCGCCACAAATACGCTGCGGAATTCCAGCGTATTTGAGGTTGATGGCTTGATAACTAGGGGCCACAGTGTTAACCCTCAAACTGCCTGATAGCAAGTTACCTACTCCTGCATTATTAACTGTTTCTTGCTTTACCCTTCTTCTGTCTGAGTATAAGTGGACTATCCCTGCTCTCCTGATTCTGTAAAAGACATTTCCTGAAACCAGTTCCTTACTCAGAAGTCTATTTGGCTGATATCTTGAATTACTTTGGATTCGGGCTAACTCTGCTCCATATCGTGAGTACATTGTTTTTTAGAGGTTGTCGTGGGGTCACGTCCTGGATTAAACTCAGAGTGCAAGGGTGTTGTTTAAGTTCGCCCTAGCATTTGGGTCTTCTTCTGGACATTTCCTAACCTGACAGCTACCCACCCCACAAAACACACGTGAGCACACCCTTCCTGCTCACATGCCACACACAATTTCAGCATCAATTATTCACAGATTTTTCCACCTTGCTCTTTTGCTGCTCCTTCAATAAAGGATACAAAGAGAATGAAGTAAATTTGATAATAGAAGTAAATTGGAAATTGGTTTTAAATTGTATGATCACTCTCAAATGAGATAAATTCACATGATGTTAATTGTGCCTCTATATAAACCATTGGTAAGACCCCCTCTTGAATATGCAGTGCGATTTTGATTGCCAATTTTTAAGAAGAACATTAAAGAACTGAAAAAAGTGGAGAAGAAGGTGACACGATTGATAAGAGGAATGGAAGATTTGCTTTATGGAAAAAGACTGGAAAGGTTGCAATTATTTACAATGGAAAAGGGGCTTCTCGATGGCATTACAACTAGAGACCATGGGCTCATTTTCATTGAGCCGCAATTGGGTTCTCGCAAGATCATAAAACGGAAAAAAAACTGCTGACAGCCATAGACAATAATAGAAGCAAAAAAGTGCAAATTTACACCAGGGGGCCAATTTATTAATGCTTCAACTGATAATACGCTGGAATTCTGCGTCAAATTAGACGCAAAGTTGAACCGCCACAGTTAACAAAGTGTCAAGATCGCAAATGTTGAAATGTGTGATGTAATATATGCTCCCGTGATATCAACCCAACGCAGATCAATGCTTGCGTTATTCGAGCAGAATGCTGATCATCCGTCATCACATTCAACTCTATTTGACACTCTTGCCAATTTATTAAACATTCAACAGGTACACTCGCGTCTATTCCGACACAGCATACCTATCGTTCAAACTGCCACCCTTGAGGCCGTGAATGCCAAAGAAATCAATGGGAGTCTGAAAACCCAGAAAGGTTATGTGCGATGCTGCAAGACAATGAAGAATATTAGATAATATGCGGCTAGATTACAAGTTTTGCGTTATGAGTGAAAAAGCAGCGTTATGGGTTATAACGCTGCTTTTTCACTACCGCTGCTATTACGAGTGTTGTCAAAAAAACTGTACCGCACACTTTTTTGGCCGTAACGCAAATTAACTTACGCGATTTGCGTAAAGTCTTTTTTCAATGGGACTTCCATAGCGCCTATATTACAAGCTTTTTCTGGGAGGCCAAAAAGTGAATGGTACAGCCTATACTGCAAGATTCGTAATGCAATCTAAAGACGGTAGTTATGAGTTTTACGCTACAAAGCTGTAACATAAAACTCATAACTAAAGTGTTAAAAAGTACACTAACACCCATAAACTACCTATTAACCCCTAAACCGAGGCCTTCCCGCATTGCAAACACTAAAAGAAAATTATTAACCCTTAATCTGCCCAGGGTCGGCTCCAGAATAAATTAAATGGGGGGGGGACATTTTTTTTTTCACAAGGGGGCACGCATTTACAAAGCATGTATGAGAGTCAAAATAAGAGCAGACCTACATATTCTGCAGAAAAGTGTAGCTTCTGGCTGGCTTATCCCTCACTATTAACACTTGGAGAATAAGTGCTAAATCACTAGGTAAACGAATGAAGTCTAAATCCTATGCAGTGCACTTAAACAGAGCCATTAAACTTGAGACCCCCAGTGCAACAGCTCCTTAAAAACAATTCACCCCTTTATCACCATGATCCAAAACCCTTAAACTCATTCTCAAATCTCAATCATGTCCCCTAAACAGCCATGCACCCCAAACCCCCCAATACAATTAACCCCTTTGTTTGCAAAAGCAGTGAGGATACAAGGTTTTCAGGTACTGGTAATTTTGTAGATTAGCTTTAGCTATACCTGTTTCACAATAACTAACGGATATCAGGCTACTAAATACAACCTATGTACTGTGAACCTATAAGAATATGATTGTATCATATAAATATAAGTCTATAAATGGCTACCGCTTCTATCAACGCCTCAAAAGTGCACTGTGATCTTAGACCCGGCCTAAGATCACAGTGCACTTTTGAGGCGTTGATAGAAGCTGGGAGCCATTTATAGACATATTTATATGATACAATCATATTCTTATCATGGTTTATTGTTTAAGAAAATAGTTAGGTAAAATGAATAGGGTTAAAGACAAGTCCAAAAAGTCTCTAACTTCCAAATAAGAGGTTAAGACACGGAGCTCCTTGCAGATGCGTGATGCGACCTCACAGTTCGGCAGCTAACTCCTCTCCCAGCATGCAGAATTATATAACAATTCATTATTTTATTTATTATTTTTAAAGCGTATGATCATATCAATATTTTTTGAGGGGGCACAGCATTCCATTTGGGTGGGCATTGCCCCCCAATGCCCCGCTCCCAACATCGCCGCCACTATAATAAACATATTAACCCCATAACTGCAGCACTCCCGCATCGCAAACACTAGATAAATATTATTAACCCTAATCTGCTGTCCCTAACATCGCTGCAACCTACATTACAGTTATTAACCCCTAATCTGCCGCCCCCAACGTCGCCACCACTATACTAAAGTTATTAACCCCTAAACCTAAGTCTAACCCTTGAATTCCGATTGGCCCTTGAATTCTGATTGAATTCTATCAGCCAATTGGAATTAAAGGTTAAAAAATCCTATTGGCTGATGCAATCAGCCAGTAGGATTGAGCTTCAATTTTATTGGCTGATCCAATCAGCCAAAAGGATTGAGCTCGCATTCTATTGGCTGTTCCAATCAGCCAATAGAATGCGAGCTCAATCCTATTGGCTGATTGAATCACCCAATCGGAATTCAAGGGACACCATCTTGGATGACGTCACTTAAAGGAACCTTCATTCTAGAAGAAGACTTCGATTGAAGAGGATGCTCCGCGTCGGATGTCTTGAAGTTGGACCCGCTCCGCGCCGGATGTATGAAGATAGAAGATGCCGTCTGGATGAAGACTTCTGCCTATCTGGAGGACCACTTCTGCCGGCTTGGATAAAGACTTCTCCTGGCATCGATGAGGACTTCTTGCCGCTTGGATGAAGACTTCTCCCGACTTTGTTGAGGATGGATGTCCGGTCTTCAAAACTGTAAGTGGATCTTCGGGGGTTAGTGTTAGGTTTTTTTAAGGGTTTATTGGGTGGGTTTTATTTTTAGATTGGGGACTTTGGGCACTTGAAAAAGAGCTAAATGCCCTTTTAAGGGCAATGACCATCCAAATGCCCTCTTCAGGGCAATGGGGAGCTTAGGTTTTTTTAGTTAGGATTTTATTTGGAGGGTTGGTTGTGTGGGTGGTGGGTTTTACTGTTGGCATTTATCGATGTGCAGTCGGCATTTATCGATGTGCAGTGGATGTGCTGTCGGCATTTATCGATGTGCAGTGGATATGTCCGTCCGCACATTTATAAATCGGCCCCTAGGAGCGCATATGATAAACATAAATTTTAAAGTTTATGGTCGGGTTACCATAGCAACAAAGTTATGGTGCGATTTTCAAGAAATCTGGCATTGGATGGAAGCGTTAACACAACATTAATTTATATTACAAAATGAAAAGAGCGACTGCACGCACTGCACAACATATTTCAATGGAAATCTGGTACAAAAATGGAGCTGTAAACTACTTTTAGCTGTCGGCCACTTCGGTAGCTCCATTTTTAAAGACTCAATGTAAACGAGCCCCATATAAGCAGTTCTCAAACCACCTGTTTATAAGTAGGACGGTAGAAAGGACAAGAGACCACCTATTGAGACTTGAGGAATAGATTTCACCTACAGCAGCATAAGAGCAGTTTTTTCAGTAAGAACAAAAAGGATATGGAACTCTTTCCATTACAAGGTTGTTTTAGCAAATTCAGTAGATTATTTTTGTTTTTACAAAAAGGAATGGATGTTTATATATACAGGAATATAACCAATAGGGGGATATTTATCAATGTGCGAGCGGACATGATACGAAGTAGCAAATCATGTCCGCTGCACATCGATAAATGCCGACAGCATGAACGGCTGGTGCAATGTCGCCCCCTGCAGATTCACGGCCAATTGGCCGCTAGCAGGGGGTGTCAATCAACCTGATCGTATTCGTATCGTATTCGATAGGGTTGATTTCTATTCACCACCTCAGAGCAGGTGGATAAGTTATGGAGCAGCGGTCTTTAGACTGCTGCTTTATAACTTCTGTTCAGGCTCGCCGGAAACAAGGGGCCTCAATATACCCTATTATGTGTCATCTCACTGCTGACATAACCTGTTGTTGGTGCTTCCTTTGTTGCAGTGGTCATTTGACTTCTGTATAGTTTGTCTAAAGACCGCTGCGGACAAAAATCAACCCGATTGAATATGATGAGGTTGATTAACACCCCCTGCTAGCAGCTGATTGGCCGCGAATCTGCAGAGGGCGGTGTTGTACCAGCAGTTCACAAGAACCGCTGGTGCAAAGATAAATGCCGACAGCAAAGGAAGAAACATACTTCACATCCCCCCCTTTTAGAAATCATACAATTAAAGTACTGCTCAAGAAACACATTGGAAGAAAAAAAACTATATACAGGATTAGAATACAGGAAACTAAAAGCCAGATGTTCAGAAGAAAGCCTAAGGAATAACCAGAGAAATGAAGCCAAGGTCAGCAGAAAGTAATGTTCAGAAGAAAGCCTAAGGAATAACCAGAGAAATGAAGCCAAGGTCAGCAGAAAGTAATGTTCAGAAGAAAGCCTAAGGAATAACCAGAGAAATGAAGCCAAGGTCAGCAGAAAGTAATGTTCAGAAGAAAGCCTAAGGAATAACCAGAGAAATGAAGCCAAGGTCAGCAGAAAGTAATGTTCAGAAGAAAGCCTAAGGAATAACCAGAGAAATGAAGCCAAGGTCAGCAGAAAGTAATGTTCAGAAGAAAGCCTAAGGAATAACCAGAGAAATGAAGCCAAGGTCAGCAGAAAGTAATGTTCAGAAGAAAGCCTAAAGAATAACCAGAGAAATGAAGCCAAGGTCAGCAGAAAGTAATGTTCAGAAGAAAGCCTAAGGAATAACCAGAGAAATGAAGCCAAGGTCAGCAGAAAGTAATGTTCAGAAGAAAGCCTAAGGAATAACCAGAGAAATGAAGCCAAGGTCAGCAGAAAGTAATGTTCAGAAGAAAGCCTAAGGAATAACCAGAGAAATGAAGCCAAGGTCAGCAGAAAGTAATGTTCAGAAGAAAGCCTAAGGAATAACCAGAGAAATGAAGCCAAGGTCAGCAGAAAGTAATGTTCAGAAGAAAGCCTAAGGAATAACCAGAGAAATGAAGCCAAGGTCAGCAGAAAGTAATGTTCAGAAGAAAGCCTAAGGAATAACCAGAGAAATGAAGCCAAGGTCAGCAGAAAGTAATGTTCAGAAGAAAGCCTAAGGAATAACCAGAGAAATGAAGCCAAGGTCAGCAGAAAGTAATGTTCAGAGGAAAGCCTAAGGAATAACCAGAGAAATTAAGCCAAGGTAAGCAGAAAGTAATGTTCAGAAGAAAGCCTAAGGAATAACCAGAGAAATGAAGCCAAGGTCAGCAGAAAGTAATGTTCAGAAGAAAGCCTAAAGAATAACCAGAGAAATGAAGCCAAGGTCAGCAGAAAGTAATGTTCAGAAGAAAGCCTAAGGAACAACCAGAGAAATGAAGCCAAGGTCAGCAGAAAGTAATGTTCAGAAGAAAGCCTAAGGAATAACCAGAGAAATGAAGCCAAGGTCAGCAGAAAGTAATGTTCAGAAGAAAGCCTAAGGAATAACCAGAGAAATGAAGCCAAGGTCAGCAGAAAGTAATGTTCAGAAGAAAGCCTAAGGAATAACCAGAGAAATGAAGCCAAGGTCAGCAGAAAGTAATGTTCAGAAGAAAGCCTAAGGAATAACCAGAGAAATGAAGCCAAGGTCAGCAGAAAGTAATGTTAAGAAGAAAGCCTAAGGAATAACCAGAGAAATGAAGCCAAGGTCAGCAGAAAGTAATGTTCAGAAGAAAGCCTAAGGAATAACCAGAGAAATGAAGCCAAGGTCAGCAGAAAGTAATGTTCAGAAGAAAGCCTAAGGAATAACCAGAGAAATGAAGCCAAGGTCAGCAGAAAGTAATGTTCAGAAGAAAGCCTAAGGAATAACCAGAGAAATGAAGCCAAGGTCAGCAGAAAGTCCACCCAATTACTAGCGAACCAAATATTAATTAGGCATAGGAACAATAATGAGAGAATTATTGCCTTTGTATCATGAAAAAACCATAGCACCATGAAGTTAGTAAACATAAGCAAGACAAAGGACATATGGAAGTCACGTGCACGCAGAACAAACAATACAGAAGTCAAATGACCACTGCAACAAAACAAGCACCAACAACAGGTTATGTCAGCAGTGAGATGACAATGGGGCATATTTATCAATCTCTGTATGGAGCTTGAGGTCTCTTGTTTCGATCAGGTTAATTGACACCCCCTGCTAGTGGTCGATTGGCCGCAAATCTGCAGGGGGCGACATTGCACCAGTAGTTCACAAGAACTGCTGGTGCAATGATAAATGCGGAGAGCGTATTCTGTCGTCATTTATTGATGTGCAGCGCTCACACATTGATAAAAATACCCCATTGTCTGGAAGTAGTATGATATTTTTTTTCAAGTCTTCATATCAAAATTCTGCCACCTTAATAAGAGATAAAATAGATAATAATAGGTAATGTTCTACATTACAGAATATTCATTTGATAGAGATAGAAATACTCATATATACAGTTTTCATAATTACAATATCATTTTAATTATATGGACCAAAATTTCTGGACTTCTTATTATTATTTTTCAAAGTCTGGTGGACATGATACGCTGTAGCGTATCATGTCTGCCAGACATCGCTGAATGCCGACAGCATACACTGTCTGCATTTAACATTGCTCAAGCAGTTCTAGTGAACTGCTTGCGCAATGCTGCCCCCTACAGATTCACGGCCAATCGGTCGCTAGCAGGGGTGTCAATCAACCCGATCGTATAGGAACGGGAAGATTGATGCCCATAGCCTAAGAGGCAGCAGACCAGTAAAGGAGCAGCGGTCTCAAGACCGCTGCTTCATAACTGCTGCTTCCGGCGAGTCTGAAGGCTCGCACGCAAACAGGGGCATCAGGGACCATTCAGCTTTTGATAAACGTACACAGGTAAAAGCAAAATAAGATAGTCATGCTAAATTATCATCATCACAAATCTCTTGCAGTCTGACATTTTTATTAAAGGGACATAATACTCATATGCTAAATCACTTGAAACTGATGCAGTATAACTGTAAAAAGCTGACAGGAAAATATCCCCTGAGCATCTCTATGTAAAAAAGGAAGATATTTTACCTCACAATCTCCTCAGCTCAGCAGAGTAAGTTCTGTGTAAAAAAATATACTTCACCTGCTCCCAGCTGCAGGTAAAAATAAAAAAAAATGAAGAAATGAACAGCAGCCAATCAGCATCAGCAGTGCTGAGGTCATGAACTCTTACTGTGATCTCATGAGATTTGACTTAACTCTCATGAGATTTCATAGTAAGCTTCCTTTACCTGATTGGTGAAATAATATGAGAGTTCACGAGGCTCATCCTTTCAGCTGTCCCAGGACAGACACACTAAAATGCTGCTTAGAAATCCTTTACAATGGGAGGTGGCTACTGAGGAACTTTTGAGGTAAAATATCTTTCTTTTTTACATAGAGATGTTCAGGTGATATTTTCTAATCAGCTTTTTACAGCTATGCTGCATCACTTTCAAGTGTTTAAACATTTGGGTATTATGGCCCTTTAATGTTTTGTTATAGAAAATAACATCCATTTCTGCAGTATATAACTGTTTAAATGTCTGAACGTTTATTCAGGGAACATCTGAGCATCATTGTTTCTTGCCTTGATAAACAGACACATATGATATATGATCAGAGGTTAATTACACTAACCACAGGCAAACAGCCTTTTGCAGTGAATCAGAATTACAAGAAAAGTATCTCTCTGCTGTAAACTCCCTGTGATTACTAACATACAAACACGCAAATACAATTGTATTAGAGTGTGTGTGTGTGTGTGTGTGTTGCAGCTACAATATCACAACATAAATGTATAAGCACATCAAGATTTACAACACTCATTATAACAAACACATATCACAGTATCATTATCAATACATGCAGTTTTGGGAAATACGTTAGCTCCATGCCAACTGGGTCACGTAGACGTTCAATAGAAAACACAACTGGAAGTGATGTCACTTCCGGTATTAAAAGGGTGCACATTGCATGTATAACGGTGAAGATTGGTATACGCATATCACAGGGGGTACATTTTATGTATTTAAGCACCATTGATGACTTTTCTTTCGTTTGAAGAAGGGAAAATAATTTGCTGACACTTCACAATACAATGTTTCACTTTGAAAGAATCCTGTGTGTGCTGGTATTTACGTGATGTATTCCACATCCAAAACGCACAGGTTGGCATCCCATAGAAGGGCAGACTAAACTGTTTAACCCCTATCCTGCCACTCCTGGACCCCGCCGTAACTAAATAAAGTTATTAACCCCTAAACCGCCACTCCCGGAGCCCACCGCAACTCTACTAAAGTTATTAACCCCTAAACCGCCACTCCCGGACCCCGCAATCACCTACATTATGTTATTAACCCCTAATCTGCTGTCCCCTACACCGCTGCCACCTACATTATGTTATTAACCCCTAAACGGCCAGCTCCCCACATCGCCATAAACTAAATTAACCTATTAACCCCTAAACCTAACAACCCGCTAACTGTATATTAAATATTAACTCATCCCTATCTTATAATAAATGTATACCTTACCTTTAAAATTACATTAAACTATATTAAATTACTAATTAACCTACCCTAACTATTATAATAAAATTACATTAAACTATATTAAACTAATAATTAATCTACCCTAACTGTTATACTAAAATTACATTAAACTATATTAAATTAATAATTAATCTACCCTAACTGTTTTACTAAAATTACATCAAACTACAAATTAAATTAACTATATTATATATTTAGAAACCTAACCCTACTCAAATAATTTAAATCTACACTAAAAAATGACTAAGTTACAAAAAACTAACAACTAAGTTACAAAATATAACAAACACTAAATTACAAAAAAAAAATAAACACTAAGTTACAAAAAATAAAAAATAAATTATCAAAGATTTAAACTAATTACGCCTAATCTAAGGGCCCTATGAAAATAAAAAAGCCCCCCCCCAAAGTAAAAAAACCCTAGCCTACAATAAACTACAAATAGCCCTTAAAATGGCTCAGCTCTTTTACCTGTAAAAAAAAAAATACCCCCTCCAACAATAAAACCCCCCACCCACACAACCAACCCCCCAAATAAAAGCCTAACTAAAAAACCTAAGCTCCCCATTGCCCTGAAAATTGCATCTGGATGGGCATTGCCCTTAAAAGGGCATTTAGCTCTATTGCACCCAAACCCTAATCTAAAAATAAAACCCACCCAATAAACCCTTAAAAAATCCTAACACTAACCCCTGGAGATCGACTTACAGATGTTCCCGTACTGCTGAGCGACACTGGAGGAAATCTCGGAGTTCAGCTGACTTTCTTCACTACAAGTTCATCCTGAACTCCTACTACTCTGCCCTTAATCTCTATAAGCAACAATACTAATCTGATCTCTTCTCTACTCTTTCCTCTAACCCAAAACGTCTGTTCTCCACATTCAATACTCTTCTCCGCCTACCCCCACCTCCTAATACAACCTCTCTCTCAGCTCAAGATTTTTCCAGCCACTTCAAAAACAAAATTGACTCCATCAGAAGTGAAATCAGCTCTCAACATACTACCAATCTCCCACCCCCTCAAAAGCTCACAATCATCCCTGTTAACAAGGATGAAGTTTCTGCCCTTATACTGTCCTCCCACCTCACTACCTGTCCCCTCGACCCCATCCCCTCACAGCTACTCCCCTCCCTCTCTTGTACCCTCACCCCCATACTCACACACATTTTCAACCTCTCCCTCAGCACTGGTATATTTCCATCATCTCTAAAACATGCACTGGTCACACCTATCCTCAAAAAACCTTCCCTCGATCCAACCTCCCCATCCAACTACCGCCCTATTTTCCTACTCCATCTTACCTCAAGCTCCTAGAAAAGTTAGTATACGCACATCTATCCCATTTCCTTACACTAAACTCTCTTCTTGACCCACTGCAATCTGGATTTCGTACCCATCACTCTACAGAGACAGCAATTGTCAAGGTTAACCTACTTACAGCAAAATCCAAAGGCCACTTCTCTCTGCTTATCCTCCTTGACCTGTCTGCAGCCTTTGACACTGTTGACAACCCTCTTCTGCACCAAACCCTCCAATCCTTCGGTATCTGTGACACAGCTCTTTCGTGGTTCTCTTCCTATCTAACTAACCGTACATTCTAACTAACCGTACATTTAGTGTAGCCTTCTCCGGAGCATCCTCTGCCCCGTTACCATTTTCTGTTGGGGTACCTCAAGGCTCTGTCCTCTGTCCCCTTCTCTTTTCAATCTACATGTCATCATTAAGTTCCTTAATAAAGTCCCAAGGGTTTCAATATCATTTGTATGCCGATGACACCAAAATCTACCTCTCTGCACCAGACCTACCTCCTTCCTTACTAACCCGTGTCACTAACTGTCTTTCTCATATCTCATCTTGGATGTCCTCTCACTACCTTAAGCTAAATCTCTCCAAAACTGAACTCCTTATTTTTTCCCCCTTCTTACAATGTCTCCACCCCCAAAATTTCTATAACTGTTGATAATTCCATCATTACTCCTACCCCGCATGCCCAATGTCTTGGGGTCACACTTGACTCAGATCTTTCCTTCACTCCTCACATTTAGTCCTTGGCTAAAGCCTGCCACTTCCACCTTAAAAATATTGCTATAATTAGACATTTCCTTACACAAGATACAACTAAGATTTTAATCCACTCTCTCATCCTTTCCCGCCTCGACTATTGCAACTCCGTCCTCTCTGGTCTACCTAGCTGCCTCATAGCTCCTTTACAATCTATTATGAATGCCTCTGCCAGGCTCATCTTCCTTACTCGTTGCTCTTCATCTGCTGCTCCTCTCTGCCAATCCCTTCACTGGCTTCCTCTTGCCTCTAGGATCAAACACAAAATTCTTACTCTGACATACAAAGCCCTCAATTGCACTGCTCCCCCCTACATTTCAGAACTTGTCTCCAGATACTCTCCCTCCCGTCCCCTTCGATCAGCTCAGGATCTATTCCTCTCCTTCTCTCTTGTTACTTCCTCACATTCCCATCTACAGGAATTCTCCAGACTGGCCCCCATCTTGTGGAACTCCCTGCCTCACTCCACAAGACTCTCCCCTAGTTTTAACAGCTTCAAGCACTCCCTAAAAACTCTACTATTCAGGGAAGCTTACAACCAACACTAACCTTTCCTAACTCCATTGCTTTCCCCTTGAACCCCTTAGAATGTAAGCCTATGGGCCCAGCTGTTTACAGATCGCTTCATAAGAGCCGACTACAACAGTGAAACTCTCAGCAGGGCCCTCTACCCACTTGATCCCTGCAAAAGCTATCCTGTACACTGACTATGTTTACAGCGCTGCGGAATCTGTTGGGGCTCTACAAATACCTGATAATAATAATAATTATTTGGGGGGTTGGTTGTGTGGGTGGTGGGTTTTACTGTTGGGGGGGTATTTGTATTTTTTTTTACAGGTAAAAGAGCTGATTTCTTTGGGGCAATGCACCGCAAAAGGCCCTTTGAACCCCTTAACGACTCATGTCGTACAGGGTACATCTTGCACAAACTGGTCTTTAAAGACCAGCGACGTACCCTGTATGATGTAGGAGTTTAAAGCAGCTGGAAGCGATCCTGATCACTTCCAGCTGCTTTCAAGGTATTGCCATGATACAGCTACACTACAAATACAAATTTTAAAAAAAATACAAAAATGGACATTATTTTTTAAAAGTGGGTACTGGCAGACAGCTGCCAGTACCTAAAATGGCACCAAATAGTGAGAGGGGGTAGGGATAGAGAGCTGTTTAGGGGGGCTCAGGGGGTTTGGGTGGTAAGGGGGGATCCTACACTGCAGAAAATATATAAATGTAAAAAAAAAAATAAGAAAAAAAACCAAACACAAACTTTTTTTTTATACTGGCAGACTTTCTGCCAGTACTTAAGATGGCGGCGACATTTGTGGGGTGGGGGAGGGAAGAGAGCTGCTTGGGAGGGACCAGGGGGTGGAATGTGTCAGGTGGGAGGCTGATCTCTACACTAAAGCTAAAATTAACCCTTCAATCTCCCTACAAGCATAATACATGTGTGGTGCGCAGTGGCATTTAGCGGCCTTCTAATTACCAAAAAGCAATGCCAAAGCCATATATGTCTGCTATTTCTGAACAAAGGGGATCCCAGAGAAGCATTTACAACCATTTATGCCATAATTGCATAAGTTGTTTGTAAATAATTTTAGTGAGAAACCTAAAGTTTGTGAAAAAGTTTGTGAAAAAGTGAACAATTTTTTTTATTTGATCGCATTTGGTGGTGAAATGGTGGCATCAAATCTACCAAAATGGGCCTAGATCAATACTTTGCAATGTCTTCTAAAAAAATATATATATATACATGCCAAGGGATATTCAGGGATTCCTGAAAGATATCAGTGACCCAATGTAACTAGCGCTAATTTTGAAAAAAAGTGGTTTGGAAATAGCAAAGTGCTACTTGTATTTATTGCCCTATAACTTGCAAAAAAAAACAAACAAAGAATGTGTAAACATTGGACATTTCTAAACTCAGGACAAAATTTAGAAAATATTTAGCATGGGTGTTTTTTTGGTGGTTGTAGATATGTAACAGATTTTGGGGGTCAAAGTTAGAAAAAGTTAGTTTTTTCCATTTTTTTCTCATATTTTTTATATTTTTTTATAGTAAATTATAAGATATGATGAAAATAATGGTATCTTTAGAAAGTCCATTTAATGGCGAGAAAAAAAACGGTATATAATATGTGTGGGTACAGTAAATGAGTAAGAGGAAAATTACAGCTAAACACAAACACTGCAAAAATGTAAAAATAGCCCTGGTCCTTAAGGGAAAGAAATTGAAAATGGCCTTGTCCTTAAGGGGTTAAGGGCTATTTGTAGTTTATTGTAGGTTAGGGTTTTTTTTTTATTTTGGGGTGCTTTTTTATTTTCATAGGGCCCTTAGATTAGGTGTAAGTAGTTTAAATCTTCTATAATTTATTTTTTATTTTTTGTAACTTAGTGGGGGGGGGGGGGGTTGTAACAGTGTTTGTTATTTTTTGTAACTTAGTTGTTAGTTTTTTGTAACTTAGTTGTTAGTTTTTTGTAACTTAGTAATTTTTTAGTATAGATTTAAATTATTTGAGTAGGGTTAGGTTTCTAAATATATAATATAGTTAATTTAATTTGTAGTTTATTGTAATTTTATTATAACAGGTTAGATGAATTATTAATTTAATATAGTTTAATGTAATTGTATTCTAATAGTTAGGGTAGGTTAATTATTACTTTAATATAGTTTAATGTAATTGAATTATAATAGTTAGGGTAGGTTAATTATTAGTTTAATATAGTTTAATGTAATTGTAGGATAATAGTTAGGGTAGATTAATTAATAGTTTAATTTAGTTTAATGTAATTTTACCCAGTTAAAGTAGGTTAATTATTAGTTTAATATAGTTTAATTTAAATCTAAAGGTAAGTTTAAATTGATTATAAGATAGGGATGAGTTAATATTTAATATAAAGTTAGCGGGTTGTTAGGTTTAGGGGTTAATAGTTTAATTTAGTTTATGGCGATGTGGGGGGCTGGCGGTTTAGGGGTTAATAGGTTTAGTAAGTGCTAATGATGTGGGAGGCCAGGGGTTTAGGGGTTAATACATTTATTTATTTGCGGTGGGCTCCGGGAGCGGGGGGATAGGGGTTAATAACTTTATGTAGGTGGCGGCGGTGTCTGGAGCAGCAGATTAGGGGTTAATAAATATAATGTAGGTTGCTGCAGTGGCGGGGCGGCAGATTAGAGGTTAATAAGTATAATGTAGGTGGCGGCAGTGGCGGGGCGGCAGATTAGGGGTTAATAAGTATAATGTAGGTGGCGGCGGTGTAGGGGGTGGCAGATTAGGGGTGTTTAGACTCGGAGGTTATGTTAGGGTGTTAGGTGTAAACATAACTTTTATTTTCCCATAGGAATCAATGGGATATCGGGCAGCAGTGAACATGACCTTTTGCTGCTTTCAGACTCCCATTGATTCCTATGGCATCTGCCGCCTCTATGGCGGCGGATTGAAAACCAGGTACGCTGGGCCGGAATAGTGGCGAGCGTACCTGGTTCTTCTTTGTTAACTTCCAAAAGTAGTCAGATAGTGCCGAATTTGTATTTGAAACATCTGTAGTGACGTAAGCATCGTACTGTGTCGGACTGAGACCGCCGGATCGTATGTTATGTCACAAATTTCTACTTTTGCCGGTCTGTAGGGTTTGATAACTAAGGGGAATCAAGCTCTCCACAATTACGCTGCGGAATATTTGCGGTTGACGGCTTGATAAATAGGCCTCCTTACATCTAATTGCTACATGAGATAACTATATGATGAATAAACTATTTAAGATAAATTACATTTCTCCAACATAGGTGTGTCCGGTCCACGGCGTCATCCTTACTTGTGGGATATTCTCTTCCCCAACAGGAAATGGCAAAGAGCCCAGCAAAGCTGGTCACATGATCCCTCCTAGGCTCCGCCTACCCCAGTCATTCTCTTTGCCGTTGTACAGGCAACATCTCCACGGAGATGGCTTAGAGTTTTTTAGTGTTTAACTGTAGTTTTTATTATTCAATCAAGAGTTTGTTATTTTGAAATAGTGCTGGTATGTACTATTTACTCAGAAACAGAAAAGAGATGAAGATTTCTGTTTGTATGAGGAAAATGATTTTAGCAACCGTCACTAAAATCCATGGCTGTTCCACACAGGACTGTTGAGAGCAATTAACTTCAGTTGGGGGAACAGTGAGCAGTCTCTTGCTGCTTGAGGTATGACACATTCTAACAAGACGATGTAATGCTGGAAGCTGTCATTTTCCCTATGGGATCCGGTAAGCCATGTTTATTAAGATCGTAAATAAGGGCTTCACAAGGGCTTATTAAGTCTGTAGACTTTGCTGGGCTAAATCGATTCATTTTTAACACATATTTAGCCTTGAGGAATCATTTAATCTGGGTATTTTGATATAATAATATCGGCAGGCACTGTTTTAGACACCTTATTCTTTAGGGGCTTTCCCAAATCATAGGCAGAGCCTCATTTTCGCGCCGGTGTTGCGCACTTGTTTTTGAGAGGCATGACATGCAGTCGCATGTGAGAGGAGCTCTGATACTTAGAAAAGGCTTTCTGAAGGCGTCATTTGGTATCGTATTCCCCTTTGGGCTTGGTTGGGTCTCAGCAAAGCAGATACCAGGGACTGTAAAGGGGTTAAAGTTAAAAACGGCTCCGGTTCCATTATTTTAAGGGTTAAAGCTTCCAAATTTGGTGTGCAATACATTTAAGGCTTTAAGACACTGTGGTGAAAATTTGGTGAATTTTGAACAATTCCTTCATATTTTTTCGCAATTGCAGTAATAAAGTGTGTTCAGTTTAAAATTTAAAGTGACAGTAACGGTTTTATTTTAAAACGTTTTTTGTACTTTGTTATCAAGTTTATGCCTGTTTAACATGTCTGAACTACCAGATAGACTGTGTTCTGAATGTGGGGAAGCCAGAATTCCTATTCATTTAAATAAATGTGATTTATGTGACAATGACAATGATGCCCAAGATGATTCCTCAAGTGAGGGGAGTAAGCATGGTACTGCATCATTCCCTCCTTCGTCTACACGAGTCTTGCCCACTCAGGAGGCCCCTAGTACATCTAGCGCGCCAATACTCCTTACTATGCAACAATTAACGGCTGTAATGGATAATTCTGTCAAAAACATTTTAGCCAAAATGAACACTTATCAGCGTAAGCGCGACTGCTCTGTTTTAGATACTGAAGAGCATGACGACGCTGATAATAATGGTTCTGAAGGGCCCCTAAACCAGTCTGATGGGGCCAGGGAGGTTTTGTCTGAGGGAGAAATTACTGATTCAGGGAACATTTCTCAACAAGCTGAACCTGATGTGATTACGTTTAAATTTAAGTTGGAACATCTCCGCATTCTGCTTAAGGAGGTATTATCCACTCTGGATGATTGTGACAAGTTGGTCATCCCAGAGAAACTATGTAAAATGGACAAGTTCCTAGAGGTCCCGGGGCTCCCAGAAGCTTTTCCTATACCCAAGCGGGTGGCGGACATTGTTAATAAAGAATGGGAAAGGCCCGGTATTCCTTTCGTCCCTCCCCCCATATTTAAAAAATTGTTTCCTATGGTCGACCCCAGAAAGGACTTATGGCAGACAGTCCCCAAGGTCGAGGGAGCGGTTTCCACTTTAAACAAACGCACCACTATACCCATAGAGGATAGTTGTGCTTTCAAAGATCCTATGGATAAAAAATTAGAAGGTTTACTTAAAAAGATGTTTGTTCAGCAGGGTTACCTTCTACAACCAATTTCATGCATTGTCCCTGTCGCTACAGCCGCGTGTTTCTGGTTCGATGAGCTGATAAAGGCGGTCGATAGTGATTCTCCTCCTTATGAGGAGATTATGGACAGAATCAATGCTCTCAAATTGGCTAATTCTTTCACCCTAGACGCCACTTTACAATTGGCTAGGTTAGCGGCTAAGAATTCTGGGTTTGCTATTGTGGCGCGCAGAGCGCTTTGGTTGAAATCTTGGTCTGCTGATGCGTCTTCCAAGAACAAGCTACTTAACATTCCTTTCAAGGGGAAAACGCTGTTTGGCCCTGACTTGAAAGAGATTATCTCTGATATCACTGGGGGTAAGGGCCACGCCCTTCCTCAGGATCGGCCTTTCAAGGCAAAAAATAAACCTAATTTTCGTCCCTTTCGTAGAAACGGACCAGCCCAAAGTGCTACGTCCTCTAAGCAAGAGGGTAATACTTCTCAAGCCAAGCCAGCTTGGAGACCAATGCAAGGCTGGAACAAGGGAAAGCAGGCCAAGAAACCTGCCACTGCTACCAAGACAGCATGAAATGTTGGCCCCCGATCCGGGACCGGATCTGGTGGGGGGCAGACTCTCTCTCTTCGCTCAGGCTTGGGCAAGAGATGTTCTGGATCCTTGGGCGCTAGAAATAGTCTCCCAAGGTTATCTTCTGGAATTCAAGGGGCTTCCCCCAAGGGGGAGGTTCCACAGGTCTCAGTTGTCTTCAGACCACATAAAAAGACAGGCATTCTTACATTGTGTAGAAGACCTGTTAAAAATGGGAGTGATTCATCCTGTTCCATTAGGAGAACAAGGGATGGGGTTCTACTCCAATCTGTTCATAGTTCCCAAAAAAGAGGGAACGTTCAGACCAATCTTAGATCTCAAGATCTTAAACAAGTTTCTCAAGGTTCCATCGTTCAAGATGGAAACCATTCGAACTATTCTTCCTTCCATCCAGGAAGGTCAATTCATGACCACGGTGGATTTAAAGGATGCGTATCTACATATTCCTATCCACAAGGAACATCATCGGTTCCTAAGGTTCGCATTCCTGGACAAGCATTACCAGTTCGTGGCGCTTCCTTTCGGATTAGCCACTGCTCCAAGGATTTTCACAAAGGTACTAGGGTCCCTTCTAGCTGTGCTAAGACCAAGGGGCATTGCTGTAGTACCTTACTTGGACGACATTCTGATTCAAGCGTCGTCCCTTCCTCAAGCAAAGGCTCACACGGACATTGTCCTGGCCTTTCTCAGATCGGAAAAGAGTTCTCTATCTCCGTCAACAAGGGTTCCCTTCTTGGGAACAATAATAGACTCCTTAGAAATGAGGATTTTTCTGACAGAGGCCAGAAAAACAAAACTTCTAGACTCTTGTCGGATACTTCATTCCGTTCCTCTTCCTTCCATAGCGCAGTGCATGGAAGTGATAGGTTTGATGGTAGCGGCAATGGACATAGTTCCTTTTGCGCGCATTCATCTAAGACCATTACAACTGTGCATGCTCAGTCAGTGGAATGGGGACTATACAGACTTGTCTCCGAAGATACAAGTAAATCAGAGGACCAGAGACTCACTCCGTTGGTGGCTGTCCCTGGACAACCTGTCACAAGGGATGACATTCCGCAGACCAGAGTGGGTCATTGTCACGACCGACGCCAGTCTGATGGGCTGGGGCGCGGTCTGGGGATCCCTGAAAGCTCAGGGTCTTTGGTCTCGGGAAGAATCTCTTCTACCGATAAATATTCTGGAACTGAGAGCGATATTCAATGCTCTCAAGGCTTGGCCTCAGCTAGCGAGGGCCAAGTTCATACGGTTTCAATCAGACAACATGACAACTGTTGCGTACATCAACCATCAGGGGGGAACAAGGAGTTCCCTAGCGATGGAAGAAGTGACCAAAATCATTCTATGGGCGGAGTCTCACTCCTGCCATCTGTCTGCTATCCACATCCCAGGAGTGGAAAATTGGGAAGCGGATTTTCTGAGTCGTCAGACATTGCATCCGGGGGAGTGGGAACTCCATCCGGAAATCTTTGCCCAAGTCACTCAGCTGTGGGGCATTCCAGACATGGATCTGATGGCCTCTCGTCAGAACTTCAAAGTTCCTTGCTACGGGTCCAGATCCAGGGATCCCAAGGCGGCTCTAGTGGATGCACTAGTAGCACATTGGACCTTCAAACTAGCTTATGTGTTCCCGCCGTTTCCTCTCATCCCCAGGCTGGTAGCCAGGATCAATCAGGAGAGGGCGTCGGTGATCTTGATAGCTCCTGCGTGGCCACGCAGGACTTGGTATGCAGATCTGGTGAATATGTCATCGGCTCCACCTTGGAAGCTACCTTTGAGACGAGACCTTCTTGTTCAGGGTCCGTTCGAACATCCGAATCTGGTTTCACTCCAGCTGACTGCTTGGAGATTGAACGCTTGATCTTATCGAAGCGAGGGTTCTCAGATTCTGTTATCGATACTCTTGTTCAGGCCAGAAAGCCTGTAACTAGAAAGATTTACCACAAAATTTGGAAAAAAATATATCTGTTGGTGTGAATCTAAAGGATTCCCTTGGGACAAGGTTAAGATTCCTAAGATTCTATCCTTCCTTCAAGAAGGATTGGAAAAAGGATTATCTGCAAGTTCCCTGAAGGGACAGATTTCTGCCTTGTCTGTGTTACTTCACAAAAGCTGGCAGCTGTGCCAGATGTTCAAGCCTTTGTTCAGGCTCTGGTTAGAATCAAGCCTGTTTACAAACCTTTGACTCCTCCTTGGAGTCTCAACTTAGTTCTTTCAGTTCTTCAGGGGGTTCCGTTTGAACCCTTACATTCCGTTGATATTAAGTTATTATCTTGGAAAGTTTTGTTTTTGGTTGCAATTTCTTCTGCTAGAAGAGTTTCGGAACTATCTGCTCTGCAGTGTTCTCCTCCTTATCTGGTGTTCCATGCAGATAAGGTGGTTTTACGTACTAAACCTGGTTTTCTTCCAAAAGTTGTTTCTAACAAAAACATTAACCAGGAGATTATCATACCTTCTCTGTGTCCGAAACCAGTTTCGAAGAAGGAACGTTTGTTGCACAACTTGGATGTTGTTCGCGCTCTAAAATTCTATTTAGATGCTACAAAGGATTTTAGACAAACATCTTCCTTGTTTGTTGTTTATTCCGGTAAAAGGAGAGGTCAAAAAGCAACTTCTACCTCTCTCTCTTTTTGGATTAAAAGCATCATCAGATTGGCTTACGAGACTGCTGGAAGGCAGCCTCCCGAAAGAATCACAGCTCATTCCACTAGGGCTGTGGCTTCCACATGGGCCTTCAAGAACGAGGCTTCTGTTGATCAGATATGTAGGGCAGCGACTTGGTCTTCACTGCACACTTTTACCAAATTTTACAAGTTTGATACTTTTGCTTCTTCTGAGGCTATTTTTGGGAGAAAGGTTTTGCAAGCCGTGGTGCCTTCCATTTAGGTGACCTGATTTGCTCCCTCCCTTCATCCGTGTCCTAAAGCTTTGGTATTGGTTCCCACAAGTAAGGATGACGCCGTGGACCGGACACACCTATGTTGGAGAAAACAGAATTTATGTTTACCTGATAAATTACTTTCTCCAACGGTGTGTCCGGTCCACGGCCCGCCCTGGTTTTTTTTAATCAGGTCTGATGATTTATTTTCTTTAACTACAGTCACCACGGTATCATATGGTTTCTCCTATGCAAATATTCCTCCTTAACGTCGGTCGAATGACTGGGGTAGGCGGAGCCTAGGAGGGATCATGTGACCAGCTTTGCTGGGCTCTTTGCCATTTCCTGTTGGGGAAGAGAATATCCCACAAGTAAGGATGACGCCGTGGACCGGACACACCGTTGGAGAAAGTAATTTATCAGGTAAACATAAATTCTGTTTTTCTTGTGTTTCTTATTTATTAAGTGCTTTAAAATGCAGACAATATTCATGCATCACAAAAAATGGTTATAGGTGTCAGAGTCTTCAGCTGATGGATGGACATCACATTGCTATTAAATGCCTAGCCAGAGCGCACACGTATTTATTGCATAGTGGATAATGATAGGGTTGCTAAATAAAGCAAATACGTTGGGTTTGACATTTCCAGTGGATTATGTTGTCACAATGTTCTTGCTAAAGACACACGGCTGGCCAATAGTGTTTGCAGATAGCGTATTATCAGTAACATCAGCTATTTGATGAGTTTATAAAGCCGTGTGTTTTAGCTCAATATTATTATTATTAAATTATATTGTACAAGAGTGCCTCTAACTCTGTCCAGAACAAATGCTAAGAAAATTATACACCTTGCTTTTTTTTTTTCTTCCAATGGTTCTGTCATAGTTTATCATAGGAGTTGATTCCATTTGTTAAAGGGACACTGAACCCACATTTTTTCTTTCGTGATTCAGATAGAGCATGATATTTTAAGCAACTTTCTAATTTACTCCAATTATCAAATTTTCTTCATTCTCTTGGTAACTTTATTTGAAATGCAAGAATGTAAGTTTAGATGCTGGCCCATTTTTGGTAAACAACCTGGGTTGTCCTTGCTGATTGGTGGATAAATTAATCCACCAATAAAAAAGTGCTGTCCAGAGTCCTGAACCAACAAAAAGCTTAGATGCCTTCTTTTTCAAATAACGATAGCAAGAGAGCGAAGAAAAATTGATAAAAGGAGTAAATTAAAAAATTGCTTAAAATTGCATGCTCTATCTCAGTGTTTTTCAACCAGTGTGCCGTGGCACACTAGAGTGCCGTGAGAGATCCTCAGGTGTGCCACGGCAGACTGACAACAGTGTGACATATTTTTTAAACTTTGCTTGTTTTTTACTCCCAGTGCAGGGGTAGTTTGTAGGAGGCATGGCATAACAGCACAATACATACAGTATGTGTGTGTTTGTGTGTATGTGTATATATATATATATATATATATATGTGCTGTATTAGGCTACTACATACAGTATGTGTGTGTTTGTGTGTATGTATATATATATATGCTGTATTAGGCTACTACATACAGTATGTGTGTGTTTGTGTGTATGTATATATATATATGCTGCATTAGGCTACAATGTGTGATTTTTTAAAAATTTTGGGATGGTGGTGTGCCACAGGATTTTTTAATGTAAAAAAGTGTGCCATGGCAAAAAAAAGGTTAAAAATCACTGTCTATCTGAGAATCACGAAAGAAAAAAATGTGGGTTCAGTATCCCTTTAAGAAAAACGTATCTAATGATTTTCTACAGAAAAATGACCATTAAAGTCTATGGGGATTGTTGTAGATAAATCGATTTTTTTCTAGCCAATAGCCTTCACTATTCCATTCTCCAAGTGCTGGTGGTGAGGGGTAACTGGAGCCAGTAATGACTTATTACATTACAAAATTACATTTTAGGGGAACACGAAAATGTTTTAATTTCTTTTAAAATTAGAAAAAAATAACTTTTGGGTTTATATAAAATGTTTTTTTCCCCTTACATCGGGAATCTCATAAATAAATAGAACATAAATCATTAAAGGCCAGATTACGAGTGGAGCGCAAAATTAACGCTCCAACTTGAGCGTTTATTGTGCTAGAAGTAAGATTTTTGCGCACGTCGGGTTGAGCTTGAAAGTTGAAAGTAAACTGTTTTCGCTCTCGCACTAAAATGACTAACGCAAAAAACATAATTTATGCTTACCTGATAAATTTATTTCTCTTGTAGTGTATCCAGTCCACGGATCATCCATTACTTGTGGGATATTCTCCTTCCCAACAGGAAGTTGCAAGAGGATCACCCACAGCAGAGCTGCTATATAGCTCCTCCCCTCACTGCCATATCCAGTCATTCGACCGAAACAAGACGAGAAAGGAGAAACCATAGGGTGCAGTGGTGACTGGAGTTTAATTAAATTTTAGACCTGCCTTAAAAGGACAGGGCGGGCCGTGGACTGGATACACCACAAGAGAAATAAATTTATCAGGTAAGCATAAATTATGTTTTCTCTTGTTAAGTGTATCCAGTCCACGGATCATCCATTACTTGTGGGATACCAATACCAAAGCTAAAGTACACGGATGATGGGAGGGACAAGGCAGGAACTTAAACGGAAGGAACCACTGCCTGTAGAACCGTTCTCCCAAAAACAGCCTCCGAAGAAGCAAAAGTGTCAAATTTGTAAAATTTTGAAAAGGTGTGAAGCGAAGACCAAGTCACAGCCTTGCAAATCTGTTCAACAGAGGCCTCATTTTTAAAGGCCCAGGTGGAAGCCACAGCTCTAGTAGAATGAGCTGTAATCCTTACAGGGGGCTGCTGTCCAGCAGTCTCATAGGCTAAGCGTATTATGCTCCGAAGCCAAAAGGAGAGAGAGGTTGTCGAAGCTTTTTGACCTCTCCTCTGTCCAGAGTAAACGACAAACAGGGCAGATGTTTGACGAAAATCTTTAGTAGCCTGTAAGTAAAACTTCAAGGCACGGACTACGTCCAGATTATGCAAAAGACGTTCCTTCTTTGAAGAAGGATTAGGACACAATGATGGAACAACAATCTCTTGATTGATATTCCTGTTAGAAACTACCTTAGGTAAAAACCCAGGTTTGGTACGCAGAACTACCTTGTCTGAATGAAAAATCAGATAAGGAGAATCACAATGTAAGGCAGATAACTCAGAGACTCTTCGAGCCGAGGAAATAGCCATCAAAAACAGAACTTTCCAAGATAAAAGTTTAATATCAATGGAATGAAGGGGTTCAAACGGAACTCCCTGAAGAACTTTAAGAACCAAGTTTAAGCTCCACGGGGGAGCAACAGTTTTAAACACAGGCTTAATCCTAACCACAGGCTTAATCCTGTGAAAAGCACACTGGTCTAAAAGAGGCTGCTTCCGGGTGGTAAATCGCCATAGAACAAGCCACTGAGCTGTTGTTCGTTCCTGGTAGAGCGCTTCTCTCTTCGTATGCAAATTATTATGACCCTGGGGAAGTCTCCCTATGGGTGATGGGGGAAACCAGACGTGGACTCCTTGCCCAGTGTGCTTAGAGGAATGTGGCTGCACCTCACTGACGAGGCCCATAGGAGGCCGAAACGATCGTCTGGGGTTGTCATGTTCCTTGTTCAGAGGAGAATTGCCTGGTATTTCGGGGCTGGACTGACCTTACTTGGCGGGATCAGACTGATATACTTCAGGAAAGTTTTCTTCTGTGAAAAGCACACTGGTCTAAAAGAGGCTGCTTCCGGGTGGTAAATCGCCATAGAACAAGCCACTGAGCTGTTGTTCATTCCTGGTAGAGCGCTTCTCTCTTCGTATGCAAATTATTATGACCCTGGGGAAGTCTCCCTATGGGTGATGGGGGAAACCAGACGTGGACTCCTAGCCCAGTGTGCTTAGAGGAATGTAGCTGCACCTCACTGACGAGGCCCATAGGAGGCCGAAACGATCGTCTGGGGTTATCATGTTCCTTGTTCAGAGGAGAATTGCCTGGTATTTCAGGGCTGGACTGACCTTACTTGGCGGGATCAGACTGATATACTTCAGGAAAGTTTTCTTCCTTGAAAAGCACACTGGTCTAAAAGAGGCTGCTTCCGGGTGGTAAATCACCATAGAACAAGCCACTGAGCTGTTGTTCGTTCCTGGTAGAGCGCTTCTCTCTTCGTATGCAAATTATTATGACCCTGGGGAAGTCTCCCTATGGGTGATGGGGGAAACCAGACGTGGACTCCTTGCCCAGTGTGCTTAGAGGAATGTGGCTGCACCTCACTGACGAGGCCCATAGGAGGCCGAAACGATCGTCTGGGGTTGTCATGTTCCTTGTTCAGAGGAGAATTGCTTGGTATTTCGGGGCTGGACTGACCTTACTTGGCGGGATCAGACTGATATACTTCAGGAAAGTTTTCTTCTGTGAAAAGCACACTGGTCTAAAAGAAGCTGCTTCTGGGTGGTAAATCGCCATAGAACAAGCCACTGAGCTGTTGTTCGTTCCTGGTAGAGCGCTTCTCTCTTCGTATGCAAATTATTATGACCCTGGGGAAGTCTCCCTATGGGTGATGGGGGAAACCAGACAAGGACTCCTTGCCCAGTGTGCTTAGAGGAATGTGGCTGCACCTCACTGACGAGGCCCATAGGAGGCCGAAACGATCGTCTGGGGTTGTCATGTTCCTTGTTCAGAGGAGAATTGCCTGGTATTTCGGGGCTGGACTGACCTTACTTGGCGGGATCAGACTGATATACTTCAGGAAAGTTTTCTTCTGTGAAAAGCACACTGGTCTAAAAGAGGCTGCTTCTGGGTGGTAAATCGCCATAGAACAAGCCACTGAGCTGTTGTTCGTTCCTGGTAGAGCGCTTCTCTCTTCGTATGCAAATTATTATGACCCTGGGGAAGTCTCCCTATGGGTGATGGGGGAAACCAGACGTGGACTCCTTGCCCAGTGTGCTTAGAGGAATGTGGCTGCACCTCACTGACGAGGCCCATAGGAGGCCGAAACGATCGTCTGGGGTTGTCATGTTCCTTGTTCAGAGGAGAATTGCCTGGTATTTCGGGGCTGGACTGACCTTACTTGGCGGGATCAGACTGATATACTTCAGGAAAATTTTCTTCTGTGAAAAGCACACTGGTCTAAAAGAGGCTGCTTCCGGGTGGTAAATCGCCATAGAACAAGCCACTGAGCTGTTGTTCGTTCCTGGTAGAGCGCTTCTCTCTTCGTATGTTAATCCTAACCAAAGCCTGACAAAATGCCTGGACGTATGAAACTTCTGCCAGATGCTTGTGCAAAAGAATAGACAGAGCAGAGATCTGTCCTTTTAAAGAACTAGCTGATAAGCTTTTGTCCAAACCCTCTTGGAGAAAGGACAATATCCTAGGAATCCTAACCTTACTCTATGAGTAACTCTTGGATTCACACCAATAAAGATATTTACGCCATATCTTATGGTAGATTTTCCTGGTGACAGGCTTCCGAGCCTGTATTAAGGTATCAATGACTGACTCGGAGAAGCCACGCCTTGATAGAATCAAGCGTTCAATCTCCATGCAGTCAGTCTCAGAGAAATTAGATTTGGATGATTGAAAGGACCTTGTATTAGAAGGTCCTGCCTCAGAGGCAGAGTCCATGGTGGAAGAGATGACATGTCCACTAGGTCTGCATACCAGGTCCTGCGTGGCCACACAGGCGCTATCAGAATCACCGATGCTCTCTCCTGTTTGATTTTGGCAATCAGTCGAGGGAGCAGAGGAAATGGTGGAAACACATAGGCCAGGTTGAAGAACCAAGGAGCTGCTAGAGCATCTATCAGCGTTGCTCCAGGGTCCCTGGACCTGGATCCGTAACAAGGAAGCTTGGTGTTCTGGCGAGACGCCATGAGATCCAGTTCTGGTTTGCCCCAACGATGGACCAGTTGAGCAAACACCTCCGGATGGAGTTCCCACTCCCCCGGATGAAAAGTCTGACGACTTAGAAAATGCGCCTCCCAGTTCTCTATGCCTGGGATGTGGATCGCTGACAGGTGGCAAGAGTGAGACTCTGCCCAGTGAATTATCTTTGAGACTTCTAACATCGCTAGGGAACTCCTGGTTCCCCCTTGATGGTTGATGTAAGCCACAGTCGTGATGTTGTCCGACTGAAATCTGATGAACCTCAGTGTTGCTAACTGAGGCCAAGCTAGAAGAGCATTGAATATTGCTCTTAACTCCAGAATATTTATTGGGAGGAGTTTCTCCTCCTGAGTCCACGATCCCTGAGCCTTCAGGGAGTTCCAGACTGCGCCCCAACCTAGAAGGCTGGCATCTGTTGTTACAATCGTCCAATCTGGCCTGCGAAAGGTCATACCCTTGGACAGATGGACCCGAGAAAGCCACCAGAGAAGAGAATCTCTGGTCTCTTGATCCAGATTTAGTAGAGGGGACAAATCTGAGTAATCCCCATTCCACTGACGCATGCATAATTGCAGCGGTCTGAGATGCAGGCGCGCAAATGGCACTATGTCCATTGCCGCTACCATTAAGCCGATTACTTCCATGCACTGAGCCACTGACGGGCGTGGAATGGAATGAAGGACACGGCAAGCATTTAGAAGTTTTGATAACCTGGTCAGGTAAATTTTCATCTCTACAGAATCTATAAGAGTCCCTAGGAAGGAGACTCTTGTGAGTGGTGATAGAGAACTCTTTTCCACGTTCACTTTCCACCCATGCGACCTCAGAAATGCCAGAACTATCTCTGTATGAGACTTGGCAATTTGAAAGCTTGATGCCTGTATCAAGATGTCGTCTAGATACGGAGCCACCGCTATGCCTCGCGGTCTTAGAACCGCCAGAAGTGAGCCCAGAACCTTTGTAAAAATTCTCGGGGCAGTGGCCAACCCGAAGGGAAGAGCTACAAATTGGTAATGCCTGTCTAGAAAGGCAAACCTTAGGAACCGATGATGATCTTTGTGAATCGGTATGTGAAGGTAGGCATCCTTTAAGTCCACTGTGATCATGTACTGACCCTCTTGGATCATGGGTAGGATGGTCCGAATAGTTTCCATTTTGAATGATGGAACTCTGAGGAATTTGTTTAAGATCTTTAGATCCAAGATTGGTCTGAAGGTTCCCTCTTTCTTGGGAACCACAAACAGATCTGAATAAAATCCCTGTCCTTGTTCCATCCGCGGAACTGGATGGATCACTCCCATTACTAGGAGGTCTTGCACACAGCTTAGGAATGCCTCTTTCTTTATCTGGTTTGCTGATAACCTTGAAAGATGAAATCTCCCTTGTGGAGGAGAAGCTTTGAAGTCCAGAAGATATCCCTGAGATATGATCTCCAACGCCCAGGGATCCTGAACATCTCTTGCCCACGCCTGGGCGAAGAGAGAAAGTCTGCCCCCCACTAGATCTATTTCCGGATAGGGGGCCGTTCCTTCATGCTGTCTTGGGGGCAGCAGCAGGCTTTCTGGCCTGCTTGCCCTTGTTCCAGGACTGGTTAGGTTTCCAGGCCTGTCTGGAATGAGCAACAGTTCCCTCTTGTTTTGAAGTGGAGGAAGTTGATGCTGCTCCTGCCTTGAAATTTCAAAAGGCACGAAAATTAGACTGTTTGGCCTTTGATTTGGCCCTGTCCTGAGGAAGGGTATGACCCTTGCCTCCAGTAATGTCAGCAATAATTTCCTTCAAGCCAGGCCCGAATAAGGTCTGCCCCTTGAAAGGAATGTTGAGTAATTTAGACTTTGAAGTCACGTCAGCTGACCAGGATTTAAGCCATAGCGCCCTACGTGCCTGGATGGCGAATCCGGAATTCTTAGCCGTTAGTTTAGTCAAATGAACAATGGCATCAGAAACAAATGAGTTAGCTAGCTTAAGCGTTCTAAGCTTGTCAATAATTTCATTCAATGGAGCTGTCTGGATGGCCTCTTCCAGGGCCTCAAACCAGAATGCCGCCGCAGCAGTGACAGGCGCAATGCATGCAAGGGGCTGTAAAATAAAACCTTGTTGAATAAACATTTTCTTAAGGTAACCCTCCAATTTTTTATCCATTGGATCTGAAAAAGCACAACTGTCCTCAACCGGGATAGTGGTACGCTTTGCTAAAGTAGAAACTGCTCCCTCCACCTTAGGGACCGTCTGCCATAAGTCCCGTGTAGTGGCGTCTATTGGAAACATATTTCTAAATATAGGAGGTGGGGAAAAGGGCACACCGGGTCTATCCCACTCCTTGCTAATAATTTCTGTAAGCCTTTTAGGTATAGGAAAAACATCAGTACACACCGGCACCGCATAGTATCTATCCAGCCTACACAATTTCTCTGGAATTGCAACTGTGTTACAGTCATTCAGAGCAGCTAATACCTCCCCAAGCAATACACGGAGGTTCTCAAGCTTAAATTTAAAATTAGAAATCTCTGAATCAGGTTTCCCCGAGTCAGAGATGTCACCCACAGACTGAAGCTCTCCGTCCTCATGTTCTGCATACTGTGACGCAGTATCAGACATGGCTCTAACAGCATTTGCGCGCTCTGTATCTCTCCTAACCCCAGAGCTATCGCGCTTGCCTCTTAATTCAGGCAATCTAGATAATACCTCTGACAGGGTATTATTCATGATTGCAGCCATGTCCTGCAAGGTAATCGCTATGGGCGTCCCTGATGTAATTGGCGCCATATTAGGGTGCATCCCCTGAGCGGTAGGCGAAGGGTCTGACACGTGGGGAGAGTTAGTCGGCATACCTTCCCCCTCGACAGAACCCTCTGGTGATAATTCTTTTATAGATAAAGACTGATCTTTACTGTTTAAGGTGAAATCAATACATTTAGTACACATTCTCCTATGGGGCTCCACAATGGCTTTCAAACATAATGAACAAGTAGGTTCCTCTGTGTCAAACATATTTAAACAGACTAGCAATGAGACTAGCAAGCTTGGAAAACACTTTAAAACAAGTTTACAAGCAATATAAAAAACGTTACTGCGCCTTTAAGAAACACAAATTTTACCAAATTTTGAAATAACAGTGAAAAAATGCAGTTACACTAACGAAATTTTTACAGTGTATGTAATAAGTTAGCAGAGCATTGCACCCACTTGCAAATGGATGATTAACCCCTTAATACCAAAAACGGAATAACAAATGACAAAAACATTTTTTAAACAGTCACAACAACTGCCACAGGTCTACTGTGGCTTTTTACCTCCCTCAATACGACTTTTGAAGCCTTTTGAGCCCTTCAGAGAAGTCCTGGATCATGCAGGAAGAAGCTGGATGTCTGTGTCTGTAATTTTTGCTGTGCAAAAAAACGCCAAAATAGGCCCCTCCCACTCATATTACAACAGTGGGAAGCCTCAGGGAACTGTTTCTAGGCAAAATTCAAGCCAGCCATGTGGAAAAAACTAGGCCCCAATAGGTTTTATCACCAAACATATGTAAAAAACGTTTAAACATGCCAGCAAACGTTTTAAAATACACTTTTATAAGAGTATGTATCTCTATTAACCCCTTAATGACCACAATGTACCCTGTATGTCACTGGTCGTTAAGGGTTTTTTCAGGACATAATAGCACAAGTCTAGCAAGAACACACTATTAATGCCCTCCCTCCAGCAGGCTTTGTGGAATAGAGCAGTCTCAACTCTGGTGGCAAGATTGTGCTATAAAACAATCAAGTCCCAAAAAAAGGCCAGCGACATACAGGGTACGTCGCTGGTCCTTAAGGGGTTAATAAGCTTGATACCAGTCGCTATCACTGCATTTAAGGCTTTACTTACATTACTTCGGTATCAGCAGCATTTTCTAGCAAATTCCATCCCTAGAAAAATATTTTAACTGCACATACCTTATTACAGGAAAACCTGCACACTATTCCCCCTCTGAAGTTACCTCACTCCTCAGAATATGTGAGAACAGCAAAGGATCTTAGTAACTTCTGCTAAGATCATAGAAAACGCAGGCAGATTCTTCTTCTAAATACTGCCTGAGATAAACAGTACACTCCGGTACCATTTAAAAATAACAAACTTTTGATTGAAGAAATAAACTAAGTATAAAACACCACAGTCCTCTTACGACCTCCATCTTAGTTGAGAGTTGCAAGAGAATGACTGGATATGGCAGTGAGGGGAGGAGCTATATAGCAGCTCTGCTGTGGGTGATCCTCTTGCAACTTCCTGTTGGGAAGGAGAATATCCCACAAGTAATGGATGATCCGTGGACTGGATACACTTAACAAGAGAAATCCAAAGTTAGAATATCACTTGCACGTTCATTTATTCCCCCATAGAAGTCAATAGAGAAAAAAAAGTGAGAAAAAAACACCCCACTCTCGTGCAAACCTAATCACATATTCTCATTCTCACTAACCCGACATGAAAATGTGAATATTTCACATTCCAATGCTCTGCACATACAAGAATATGTTCTATTTATTCATAAATAAATATTTCTACATATATCTGGTACAATATATATCTATACCTATACTCTATACCTATATATATTATATACATTATTATATATAGCTATAGATATATACAGATATGTATACCACACACACTCAACCACACATATAACAAGATATTACACACACCTACAGTATATGCACACACAGACAACCACCCATATAACAAGATATTACACAAACCTACAGTATATGCACACAGAGACAACCACACATATAACAAGATATTACACAAACCTACAGTATATGCACACAGAGACAACCACACATATAACAAGATATTACACAAACCTACAGTATATGCACACATTGACAACCACATATATAACAAGATATTACACAAACCTACAGTATATGCACACACAGACAACCACACATATAACAAGATATTACACAAACCTACAGTATATGCACACACAGACAACCACAAATATAACAAGATATTACACAAACCTACAGTATATGCACACAGAGACAACCACACATATAACAAGATATTACACAAACCTACAGTATATGCACACACAGACAACCACACATATAACAATATATTACACAAACCTACAGTATATGCACACACAGACAACCACACATATAACAAGATATTACACAAACCTACAGTATATGCACACACAGACAACCACACATATAACAAGATATTACACAAACCTACAGTATATGCACACACAGACAACCACACATATAACAAGATATTACACAAACCTACAGTATATGCACACACAGACAACCACACATATAACAAGATATTACACAAACCTACAGTATATGCACACACAGACAACCACACATATAACAATATATTACACAAACCTACAGTATATGCACACACAGACAACCACACATAACAAGATATTACACAAACCTACAGTATATGCACACACAGACAACCACACATATAACAAGATATTACACAAACCTACAGTATATGCACACACAGACAACCACACATATAACAAACCATTACACAAACCTACAGTATATGCACACACAGACAACCACACATATAACAAACCATTACACAAGCCTACAGTATATGCACACACAGACAACCACACATATAACAAACCATTACACAAACCTACAGGAAATGTAAGGCAAATTGCCTGGAATGCACATAAGGGTTAAGACCAAGACAGAGGAGTGGGAGTGTTCTGGTTTGTGTGTGTGTGAAACAATGTTGCAGATAGAGATGAGGGGTTCTAGCTTACATTTTTAAGCCCTGTACAGGAAGTACAAGTCCTCTTTCTGCTGGTTTCTTCAAAGTTTTCACATGAAGCGTTCAAGGAGATCTAAGGTACCTCCAAAATGAATCATGGGGGCTAGGGAGGAACCTACAGAGAGAGGTCATGGAGGAGAGTGATGAAGCTGAGGAATGGATTGCACCATCCCCAGAAATGGTGGGTCGAACCCCTTTGCTTACTCCTTCCCATGTCCCTCCCCAGGGTGGGCTTAGTGAGCGTGGTAGCGCCACGACTATGCCTGAGATCTCTGATCAGGCCCTGTTAGAGGCCATTAACCAGGAGGGTGGATGGGGAGACAATATAGGCCCCTCAGATGTGGTCGTCTGAGTCCAAGGGCCCTGTGGTTTATGATGGGCCTTCTCATTTGGGTGATGCGGTGGCCGGCCCTTCTCATTTGTCCTCCGGTCCCCCCCTGTCCTTCCCGGCCCATCCGTTAGTTTTCCCGGCCCTCCCCAGGTCACTCCTGGTCCCTCATGGCACCATAACTTCCCCGGTATAGTTGGTGGGCATAGTGGGAGCGTTGTGGCCTTACCCGGCCTTCTGCGGCCTTGTCCCATGAATCAATTGTGGAGGCAGTGTCCCTCTTCCAAATGCTGGCGTCGGCGATGTCCGGAGCTCCGGGTGGGTCCCACATGGTCCATGGTATGGCGATCAGTGTTGTGCATGCTCCTCCGGTGGTTTCGGCCTTCTCTGCGTCGACTTCCGGTCTCAGGTCCTCCAGTGGCGGTACTTCCAGTGACGTCACTTCCGGCTCCACCATTTGACACCCGGCTGTGAAGAGGAGCGCATCAAGTTACCCACGTGGCTCTGCAGGTAAGAAAGGAATGCCGCATGGGGAAACTTTGGCTCCGGGGATAGGCCTACAGGGGTGATGGGCGTGCACGGGGGCATAAGGCGGTTGAAAAAGGGGGCAACAGAGCTGCTAGGGGGCAATATGCAAATTCTAAGGGTCACTATGGAACCGAACTTGGTTCAGGTGCTCAGGAAAAGGGGGCTAATAAAAGCGCTAGTGCGTGGTCAGGGGCAAAGGCATCAGCGGGCAAAAATAAAGGTGCTGCGTCACCTATTAGGCCCAGTAAGAGCAGGATGGAGGGTGATAACATGGATTCTGAGTCCACGGGCATGGTGATTGGCACTGATGATGACAGCATGGATGGGATTGAATGTGATGATAGGGATGATAGGCCTCGGCGTGCAGCCGTGGTTCCAACCAAGGCTAGGAAGGTAGTTACTAGGTCGGCTGCTAGGCAGGGTACCCCATCACAATTCTATAGTCTAGATATGGAATTAGCGCCAACTAGAAGTCGCAAGAAGGCCCCTTCCCAGGCCCCTAAGACAGTACACTTCAGTGAGGATATTGAGGATTTTTCTGAAGAAGAGCAGAGTGTGCATGTTAGAGAGGAGCATGGCAAGCGCCCATGTGGGCCCAGAGTGCCTGAGGGGGGGAGAGCAGTGTGCGAGCAGGGGGAAAGGAAGAACTGAACTTCCCCTGCGTAGTACTCCTCTCTTGCATTCTGTTTTTCAGGATAGCGATATGGCAACTACTGGCGATTCCGGAAGTGGCATGGAGAGAGGAACAGAGAGGGTTGCAGATTCCCTGGTGTCGGAGGATGAGCGTCCGTCGACTTTGGGCGTGGTAGCGATACCGCCTAGGATGGGGTGCAAACCAATGAGTCCTTTTCAGTGGGGTTCAGGGGTTTCACGGATGATTCTGGTTCAGAGAACGACAAGAAGTTGGGTTTAAATGCTAAGGGTCATAAGTGAATGTATAAAATGCTTAGGTGGCTGACAGAGGAAAGAAAGGCTGCTAGGAAGGGGTTGTTAAGATCTTCAGAACCTGATACCTCTGAGAAGTCTGATAGGGCATCCCAACCCAGATCCAGAGTCAGTAAGGTGTGTGGACCTGCTGACCGCAAGGTGGCACTCCAAGGTCATACCCGCTCCTGGCCCTCTTATGATCTACACGAACATCTTAAAACTAAGATGGTTCAGCGCATTCAGGAAGGGAAGTATGTCAGTGTCTTTGAGCTCTCTGTGGAAGCCTTGAGACAGAAGGAGAGAGCCGAAGATGGGACTTGGCCAAAGAAATACCAGCACCCTGACACGTTCCAGGAGTGGCGACGTTGTTTCAGGATATACTCTTCTTTCTTTTTGGAGAAGAGGCTTGATCAGTGTTTAGTCATATTAAAATATATGGAAAACATGGAAATTATTGCATAAAATTTTCGTGACGGAGCCTGGCGGGATTATGACGAAGAATTTTGCAGGAAAATGGTAGGTAACCCTCTTCTGGACTTTGGATGTGTGGAGATGTAGCATTGGGCCCGGCTGGGTCCTGAGAAGGTCCCGGGGACTGCTGCTCCTCCAGCGGGATCACACCAGGTACTTTCTGCTAGTAAGTTTTGCAGACGCCCCGCCGGGGTCTGTTGGAAATTTCAAGATAAGCACGGCGCGCTTGGAACTGCGTGTTCCTTTCGGCACGCGCTCTGCAACTGTGGGGGACCTCACCCGGCCGCAGATTTTGTCAAGAAAAGCGAGAAGCAAGATAGGGTTGGACCAAGAGGCCCTGCTGTTGGTAAAAGTGGAAACCCCGCTGAGGGTGGCTGCAATTAGACCTTTGCTCGTACTGTACCCTGATAGGGATGCGACTACCTTGCTGGGGTTGGGCCTCCAAGAAGGTTTCACTATTCCGGTACAAGGTAAGGTTAAAGGTTCTGCGGACCGCAGGAATCTGATATTGGCTTACCAGTTTCCAAATGCATTAAAGGAGAAATTGGGTAAGAAAGTTTCACTAGGTCGGATGGCTGGACCATTTAGGGTAAAGCCGATACCGGGATTGGTTATTTCTCCTTTGGGGGTCGTGCCAAAGAAAGACCCAGGGAAGTTCAGGATGATTTAACACCTTTCCTACCCAAAAGGCAGGTCAGTGAATGACGCCATCCCGCCGGAATTGAGCATGGTTCATTATTAGTCCTTTGATGATGCACTAAGGGTGGTTCAGAGGTCTGGTCAAGGTGCCTTGCTGGCAAAACTTGATGTGGAATCTGCCTTCTGTCTGCTGCCGATTCACCCATCTTCTTTTTATCTAATGGGTAGTTTTTTCAACGGATCGTACTTTGTCAACCGTTGTTTACCCATGTGGTGTTCCATTTCCTGCGCCTATTTTGAGGCCTTCAGCTCCCTCTTATATTGGGCTGTCACCGAGGGGGTGGGGAGGATTGAATGGCTCATTATCTGAATGATTTTTTATTGGTGACAGGGCTCCAGGGAATGGGAGTTACTGCTGCATATCATAAGAATGTTAATGACTAAATTCAGTGTTCCCTTGGAAGAGGACAAAACTGAGGGCCCTTGTACATGTCTTATGTTCTTAGGGACAGAAATTGACTCTGTAGCCGAGGAATGCAGACTCCCAGCAGATAAAGTCTGAAAGATGCTTGAGGAAGTGAGAAGAATTGCTTTGGCGGCTTTTTGCACGTTAAAAGAGTTGCAATCCCTTTTGGGTCTGCTCAACTTCGCAGGGCAAAGAATGGAGCGATTGTTGCCAGGGGTGACCTCCCCTAAGGCAAGAATTAAGGTTAACAAAGACATGAGGGAAGATCTCCAGAGCTGGGATCAGTTTCTTAGGGACTTCAATGGGGTTTGCATTTGGCACAAACCTCAGACGTCCGCATAGTCCATTCACCTATTCACAGATGCTGCAGGATCCTTCAGCTACGGAGCATACCTAAATGGTAGGTGGAGCGCTGAGCCATGGCCGGTTGAATGGACCGTTAAAGGGCTTACCAGGAACATGTACCTTCTGGAGCTCTTACCCATTCTGATGGCGTTGGAGATCTGGGGAGACAAACTTGAAAACAGTTCCGTGGTTTTTTGGACAGACAATATGAGTGTGGTCTTTGCCATCAATATAGTATATAAACACAACCACACATATAACACACCATTACACAAATATACAGTATATACACACATACACACAACCACATATATAAAACACCATTACAAAAACCTAAAGTATATACACACACCCAACCACACATATAGCAAACCATTACAGAAACATAGAGTATATACACACACACGCACACATATAACAAACCATTACACAAACCTACAGTATATACACACATCCAACCAACCACACATATAACACACCATTACACAAACCTAAAGTATATATTCGCACACATATAAAAAAACATTACAGAAACCTACAGTATATACACACGCACACATATAAAACACCATTGCACAAACCTACAGTATATACACACTCACACATATAACAAACCATTACACAAATCTACAGTATATGCACACGCACACATATAACACACCATTACACAAACCTACAGTATATATACACACACCCAACCACACATATAGCAAACCATTACAGAAACCTAAAGTATATACACACATACCCAACCACACATATAACACACAATTACACAAACCTACAGTATATATACACACACAACCACACATATAACAAACCATTGCACAAACCTCCAGTATATACACACTCACACATATAACAAACCATTACACAAATCTACAGTATATGCACACGCACACATATAACACACCATTACACAAACCTACAGTATATATACACACACCCAACCACACATATAGCAAACCATTACAGAAACCTAAAGTATATACACACATACCCAACCACACATATAACACACAATTACACAAACCTACAGTATATATACACACACAACCACACATATAGCAAACCATTGCACAAACCTCCAGTATATACAGACGCACACGCTCACATATAACAAACTATTATACAAACCTACAGTATATGCACACGCACACATATAACACACCATTACACAAACCTACAGTATATATATATACACACACCCAACCCCACATATAGCAAACCATTACAGAAACCCAAACTATATACACACACCCAACCACACATATAACAAACCATTACACAAACTTACAGTATATATACACACACACATCCAACCACACATATAACAAACCATTACAGAAACCTAAAGTATATACACACACACATAACAAACTATTACACAAACCTACAGTATATACACACACACATAACAAACTATTACAAAAATCTACAGTACACACACACACATAACAAACCATTACACAAACCTACAGTATACACACACACATATAACATACCATTACATAAACCTACAATATATATACACACACACACATATAACAAACCATTACACAAACCTACAGTATATACACACACACATGCACACAAATAACAAACCATTACACAAACCTACAGTATATACACACACACATGCACACATATAACAAACCATTAAACAAACCTACAGTATATACAAACATTCAACCACACATATAACAAACCATTTAACAAACCTACAGTATACACACATATAACACACACAACCACACATATAACAAACCATTACACAAACCTACAGTATATACACACACACAAACACACATATAACATACCATTACACAAACCTACAGTATATACACACACAACCACATATATAACAAACCATTACACAAACCTACAGTATATACACACACACTCACATATATAACAAGCCATTACACAAACCTACAGTATACACACACACACACACACACACACACATATACCAAACCATTACACAAACCTACAGTATACACACACACACATCCACATATATCAAACCATTACACAAACCTACATTATATACACGCACACATATAACAAACCATTACACAAACCTACAGTATATACACACACATATAACAAACCATTACACAAACCTACAGTATATACACAAACACCCAACCACACATATAACACACCATTCCACAAACCTACAGTATATACACAGACACACAACCACACATATAACAGACCATTACACAAACTTACAGTATATACACACATACACAACCACACATATAACACACCATTACAGAAACCTACAGTATATATACACTCACACACACACAACCACACATATAACAAACCATTACACAAACACCTACAGTATATACACACACACACATATAACAAACCATTACACAAAGCTACAGTATATATACACACACACACACATATAACAAACCATTAAACAAACCTACACTATATATATATACACACACACATATAACAAACCATTACACAAACCTACAATATATATACACACACACTCATATAACAAACCATTACACAAACCTACAGTATATAAACACACACGCACATACACACATATAACAAATCATTATTAAACAAACCAACAGTATATATATATATATATATATATACACACAACCACACATATAACAAACCTACAGTATATACACACACACAACCACACATATAACACACCATTAAACAAATCTACAGTATATACACACACCCGACCACACATATAACAAACCATTACACAAACCAACAGTATATAAACACACACACGCACATATATAACAAACCATTACACAAACATACAGTATATACACACACGCATAACAAACTATTACAAAAATCTACAGTACACACACACATAACAAACCATTACACAAACCTACAGTATATACACACACACACATATAACATACCATTACACAAACCTACAGTATATACACACACACACATATAACAAACCATTACACAAACCTACAGTATATACAAACATTCAACCACACATATAACAAACCATTTAACAAACCTACAGTATATACACACATACCCAACCACACATATAACAAATCATTACACAAACTTACAATATATACACACACACACAATCACACATATAACACACCATTACACAAACCTACAGTATACACACATATAACACACACAGCCACACATATAACAAACCATTACACAAACCTACAGTATATAAACACACATATAACACACCATTACACAAACCTACAGTATATACACACACAACCACATATATAACAAACCATTACACAAGCCCACAGTATATACACACACAACCACATATATAACAAACCATTACACAAACCTACAGTATATACACAGACACTCACATATATAACAAAACCATTACACAAACCTACAGTATATATACACACACACATATACCAAACCATTACACAAACCTACAGTATATACACACACACACATCCACATATATCAAACCATTACACAAACCTACAGTATACACACACATAACAAACCATTACACAAACCTACAGTATACACACACATAACAAACCATTACACAAACCTACAGTATATAAACACACACACATCCACATATATCAAACCATTACACAAACCTACAGTATACACACACATAACAAACCATTACACAAACCTACAGTATATATACACACACACACACACACACACATATAACAAACCATTACACAAACATACAGTATATATACACACACACTCATATAACAAACCATTGTACAAACCTACAGTATATACACAGACACACAACCACACATATAACAGACCATTACACAAACTTACAGTATATACACACATACACAACCACACATATAACACACCATTACAGAAACCTACAGTATATATACACTCACACACACACAACCACACATATAACAAACCATTACACAAACACCTACAGTATATACACACACACACACATATAACAAACCATTACACAAAGCTACAGTATATATACACACACACACACATATAACAAACCATTAAACAAACCTACACTATATATATACACACACACATATAACAAACCATTACACAAAGCTACGGTATATATACACACACACACACATATAACAAACCATTAAACAAACCTACACTATATATATACACACACACATATAACAAACCATTACACAAACCTACAATATATATACACACACACTCATATAACAAACCATTACACAAACCTACAGTATATAAACACACACGCACATACACACATATAACAAATCATTATTAAACAAACCAACAGTATATATATATATATATATATATATATATATATATATACACACAACCACACATATAACAAACCTACAGTATATACACACACACAACCACACATATAACACACCATTAAACAAATCTACAGTATATACACACACCCGACCACACATATAACAAACCATTACACAAACCAACAGTATATAAACACACACACGCACATATATAACAAACCATTACACAAACATACAGTATATACACACACGCATAACAAACTATTACAAAAATCTACAGTACACACACACACATAACAAACCATTACACAAACCTACAGTATATACACACACACACATATAACATACCATTACACAAACCTACAGTATATACACACACACACATATAACAAACCATTACACAAACCTACAGTATATACAAACATTCAACCACACATATAACAAACCATTTAACAAACCTACAGTATATACACACACACCCAACCACACATATAACAAATCATTACACAAACTTACAATATATACACACACACACAATCACACATATAACACACCATTACACAAACCTACAGTATACACACATATAACACACACAGCCACACATATAACAAACCATTACACAAACCTACAGTATATAAACACACATATAACACACCATTACACAAACCTACAGTATATACACACACAACCACATATATAACAAACCATTACACAAGCCCACAGTATATACACACACAACCACATATATAACAAACCATTACACAAACCTACAGTATATACACAGACACTCACATATATAACAAAACCATTACACAAACCTACAGTATATATACACACACACATATACCAAACCATTACACAAACCTACAGTATATACACACACACACATCCACATATATCAAACCATTACACAAACCTACAGTATACACACACATAACAAACCATTACACAAACCTACAGTATACACACACATAACAAACCATTACACAAACCTACAGTATATAAACACACACACATCCACATATATCAAACCATTACACAAACCTACAGTATACACACACATAACAAACCATTACACAAACCTACAGTATATATACACACACACACACACATATAACAAACCATTACACAAACATACAGTATATATACACACACACTCATATAACAAACCATTGCACAAACCTACAGTATATACACACACACACATATAACAAACCATTAAACAAACCTACAGTATATATAAACACACACACAACCACACATATAACAAACCATTACACAAACCTACAGTATATACACACACACAACCACACACCATTACACAAACCTACAGTATATATACACACACCCAACCACACATATAACAAACCATTACACAAACCTACAGTATATAAACACACACACACATATATATAACAAACCATTACACAAACCTACAGTATATACACACACACAGATATCTAACAAACAATTACTCAAACCTACAGTATATACACACACACACACACACACATATAACAAATCATTACACAAACCTACAGTATATATACACACACACACACACATATAACAAACCATTACACAAACCTTCAGTATATACATACACACGACCACATATTTATTTATTTATTTATAAAATATTTTGACAAGAAGGATACATTGAGATATCTCTCGTTTTCAAGTATGTCCTGGGTCCACAAAACATTGCATTGATACAATAGGGTACAATAAAATTCAAAAACAATAATAATACACAATATATGCAAAGATTTAACATAGAACAGGTAGGAAATATTTAATCAACCATGACAGGTGCATTCTGTTTTGAAATATGTAGAGAGGGATCTCTTAAAGGATTTTAGACTTGGGGAAGGTTTGAAAGTGTGCGGGAGGTCGTTCCATAATTGTGGTGCTCTGTAGGAAAAGGAGGATCGAGCTGCTTTCTTTTTGTATTGAGGCAAACTAAATAATGTGCTGTTATTGGATCGGAGGTTATAGGAGGTGGGAATAGCAGGGGAGAGCATTCTGCTCAGGTAGGGTGGGAGCTTCCCAGAAAAGTTCTTAAACACAAGGCAGGAAAGATGGAGGGTGTGTCTGGATTCCAGCGACAGCCAGTTTAGTTCTTTTAGCATGTCACAATGGTGGGTCCTGTAGTTACATTGTAGCACAAAGCGGCAGAACGAGTTATACAATGTATTTAGTTTATTAAGGTGAGTTTGTGGTGCAGGTGCATATACTATGTCCCCATAATCCAAGATAGGCATCAGCATTTGCTGTACAATCTTTTCCTTTACTTTAGGGCTGAGGCAAGATTTGTTTCTGTACAGGGCACCTAGTTTTGGATAAAGTTTAGATGCAAGTTTTTCTATGTGGAGGCCAAAAGATAGATTAGGGTCTAACGACATACCTAAGTATTTGAAAGAGTGGACTTCGGTCAGTGTGCAATTGGATTTTGTTTTGATGCATAGATGGGAATTTTGTAATTTGTGTAATTTAGGACCTGTTCCAAAGATCATTGTGACAGTTTTGTTAGTGTTTAGGAAGAGTTTGTTTTTTGAGATCCACTTTTCTACCTCTGTGAACTGGTCTTGGAGCACTGCCTCAAGCTGCGGCAGATCGGATTTGTTTGCATAGATTACCGTGTCATCTGCGTACATGTGTACAGTTGAGAATTTGCAGATCATTTATAAATAATGTGAATAGTAGGGGGCCGAGAATGGAACCTTGGGGAACACCACACGTGACTGGGAGAGGGAGGGAGTCACTGTTAGAAATGGAGACATATTGTGATCGATCCGATACATATGATCGAAACCAGGTTAATGGACGATCAGTAATACCAGAGTTTTTTAGCTTGAGCAGTAGTATGTTGTGGTCTACTGTGTCAAAGGCCTTTGCAAAATCAAGGAAAATAGCTCCAGTTAGGTCTCCTTGTTCCGTGCCAGTTTGGATGTTGTTGCAAACTTTTAGGAGGGCAGTTGTAGTGAAGTGATTTGGGTGAAAACCTGATTGATCAGGGGTCAGATAGTTAGGAAGTTGGTAATACTCGCATAATTGCGTATGGACGCATTTTTCTAAGATTTTTGACAATACTGGGAGCAATGATATAGGGCGATAGTTAGAAACCAAGGTTAACTCCCCACTTTTATGAATAGGCACTACTCTTGCAGTTTTCCAGAGTTTGGGTATGTATCCAGACATCAAGGATTCGTTAATTAGGGTTGTGACAGGCTTAGCAATTGCAGGCGCACTGAGCTTCAAAAGCATTGCTGGGATTTAATCAGGTCCAGACTGGTTTTTCATTTTTAGATTATTAAGGTGTTTCTTAATGACATTGTTGGGTACAGGTCTAAAATTTAACTTCTCTATATTGGATCTTTGCTGTTTTAGTGGGGCCTGATCCACATTTGTAGTTTCAGGATGCATGCCATTTATTAGTTTGTCAATCAGGGTGGTGGAGAATCCAACAAAATAATTGTTAAAGGCATTTGCTACTTCTAAGGGGAGTTGCAGGGTTTGGTTATCCACATTGTCAGTGGAGGGTTGGGAGTGGATTGGTGGATTTTGTAAGTTATTTATGAATTTCCAAAACTTTCTAGGGTTAGATATGTTATTGTTCAGATTTTCACAGAAATATTGGGCCTTGGCCAATTTTGTTTGTTTAGTGCATATATTTCGCCATTCTCTATATACACAGTGATCGTTCATAGAGCCAGTATGCTTGAATTTTGACCACAATGAATCCCGAAACTGGTACATTTGAATGAGGTCAGCTGTGATCAGGGTCGGCTCTAAGGGGGGCATTGGTGGGCAATGCCCACCCAAATGGAATGCTGTGCCCCCCAGGGCAAAAGCAGTGATTTGTTTTAAAAAAAAAATATTATTATTTTTTATTTTTTTTTACAATTCCCTGCTGGTGCTCTAACAGTTAACCTAGGACTTGCACTGTCCCTCCTCCTGCTAGCCCATTTACTACAGAGCTGCAGTGAGATGATGACATCATCAGACCTCTGCAGCCAGGAAGTGCTGGGAGAAGCTAACAGTCAGTGAGAGGGAAGGCAGAAGTAAGTTTGTGAAAACTTATGACCAATGTATGTGTGAGAGTAATATCCCTTCCCTATTGTGCTTTATATCCTGATCAGAACCATCCTGGCAGCCACAGATAAACAAGCAAATTGGGAATTCCTTAGTTTCCCCACTGCAGGTCACACAAAACAATATATATATAAAACAATATATATATATTTGTGTGTATATACATGTATACTGTGTGTGTATGTGTGCTGGTAATTATCATTAATAATATCTGTAAAAGTAATGTACTGCTTGGCACATAAACTTATTGTCACATAAAAGCTTATTTAATCATTAGTAGGGTCATTGGTAGAGCTACACATGCAAACAGTATCCACTGGCTGTGTCATATGTGGGAGACATTCCTGAGATATGACAAATGTAACCCCTGCACTGCCATAAATCTGGTAAATGTAACTGCTGCGGCACTGCCATACATCTTATAAATGTAACCCCTATACTCCTTGAGATATGACAAATGTAACCCCTGCACTTCCAGAAATATAAACAAATCTAACTCCTGCACAGCCAGAGATCTGAAAAATGCAACCTCTGGACTGCCACAGTAGGTCTGCTTTTATTTTGACTTTCATACATGCTTTTTAAATGCGTGCCCCCTCGTGAAAAAAAATGCCCCCCCATTTCATTCGTTCTGGAGCCGACCCTGGCTGTGATCCAATTCAAGTGTGCTCCTTTTACTCTCACCTTACACAGCGGGGCATGTAAAATCCAAACTTGTAGGAGTTCAGACTGAAAGAATTCAACTGCAGAGTCTAGATCTGGGATTAGGTTTAATCTGTGCCAGGGGAGGTTCTTGATGTCATTTAGAAATTATTGAATATTAAAAAAATTTAAGGACCTGGTGATTTTAACCTTGGGAGAGGATTTAGTTGCCTTTATTTTGCGCACACAGTACACTAAGCAGTGGTCACTGAAATTGTTAGGGAGAACACCTGCCTCCTGGATTCGGTTGGGAGAAGTGGAGAGAATCCAGTCGAGCAGGGTATGATTATGGCTTTTGATGTTTATGTGAGTTGGGGAGGAGATTAATTGCATTAGTTGCAAAGATTTAAACAGCCAGTGACAACTGTTATTTTTTGGATTCAGCCAATCAATATTAAAATCTCCAAAAACCAAAATTTCACTTTTTGGGTTTTGAGCTATGGATTCACTAAGGAGATGCGCTATGTCAGAAATGGAATGCACAGGGGAGCTAGGTGGGCGGTAGATTCCTGCAACAATGATTGATTTACTGCACGGGATCTCAATTGTGCCAGAAAGGAAATCAAAGGTGGCAGGAGAGCTAGATTTTTGTAAGGGGGTGAACTTTGTGGAAATGTCAACATAAATTACAATGTCACCTCCTCTCTTTGCTCTGTCATTTCTATGACATGAATACCCGTGTATTGCAATGGCAGAGTCAGGTATTTTGCAGTTAGCCACGATTCAGAGATCACAACGATTTTGGGCTTGTATTGTAAACACCAAGCTTGCAGTGCATCGATTTTTGGGCAAGTAACATAAGAAATAGGAATTTGGACATATTTTGTTTTGCCATATAGTGAATGGGATACTTTATAATTTTGTGAGGTGGGGGTAGGAGGGTTATTTTTTATAACTCTCCACCAGCACTCAGCAGATAAGTTACAGCAACAGAGCAGGCCATGGTGTATGATAATTTGTTTTCCAGTTTGAGGTGTGTGCTTATGGTGGTAATGATAGGAACAAAATTGGAGTGAGAAAAGGGTTGTCACGAATATCAGTATGGTCATATTTGGATTCATGTTAGTGCTATGACGTGTGTAGATGAAAATTAATAAAAAATTGTACAATATAAAAAATAAAGAAATATATACAGGGAGTGCAGAATTATTAGGCAAGTTGTATTTTTGAGAATTAATTTTATTATTGAACAACAACCATGTTCTCAATGAACCCAAAAAACTCATTAATATCACAGTTGAATAGTTTTGGAAGTAGTTTTTAGTTTGTTTTTAGTTATAGCTATTTTAGGGGGATATCTGTGTCTGCAGGTGACTATTACTGTGCATAATTATTAGGCAACTTAACAAAAAACAAATATATACCCATTTCAATTATTTATTTTTACCAGTGAAACCAATATAACATCTCAACATTCACAAATATACATTTCTGACATTCAAAAACAAAACAAAAACAAATCAGTGACCAATATAGCCACCTTTCTTTGCAAGGACACTCAAAAGCCTGCCATCCATGGATTCTGTCAGTGTTTTGATCTGTTCACCATCAACATTGCGTGCAGCAGCAACCACAGCCTCCCTGACACTGTTCAGAGAGGTGTACTGTTTTCCCTCCTTGTAAATCTCACATTTGATGATGGACCACAGGTTCTCAATGGGGTTCAGATCAGGTGAACAAGGAGGCCATGTCATTAGATTTTCTTCTTTTATACCCTTTCTTGCCAGCCACGCTGTGGAGTACTTGGACGCGTGTGATGGAGCATTGTCCTGCATAAAAATCATGTTTTTCTTGAAGGATGCAGACTTCTTCCTGTACCACTGCTTGAAGAAGGTGTCTTCCAGAAACTGGCAGTAGGACTGGGAGTTGAGCTTGACTCCATCCTCAACCCAAAAAGGCCCCACAAGCTCATCTTTGATGATACCAGCCCAAACCAGTACTCCACCTCCACCTTGCTGGCGTCTGAGTTGGACTGGAGCTCTCTGCCCTTTACCAATCCAGCCACGGGCCCATCCATCTGGCCCATCAAGACTCACTCTCATTTCATCAGTCCATAAAACCTTAGAAAAATCAATCTTGAGATATTTCTTGGCCCAGTCTTGACGTTTCAGCTTGTGTGTCTTGTTCAGTGGTGGTCGTCTTTCAGCCTTTCTTACCTTGGCCATGTCTCTGAGTATTGCACACCTTGTGCTTTTGGGCACTCCAGTGATGTTGCAGCTCTGAAATATGGCCAAACTGGTGGCAAGTGGCATCTAGGCAGCTGCATGCTTGACTTTTCTCAGTTCATGGGCAGTTATTTTGCGCCTTGGTTTTTCCACAGGCTTCTTGCGACCCTGTTGACTATTTTGAATGAAACGCTTGATTGTTCGATGATCACGCTTCAGAAGCTTTGCAATTTTAAGAGTGCTGCATCCCTCTGCAAGATATCTCACTATTTTTTACTTTTCTGAGCCTGTCAAGTCCTTCTTTTGACCCATTTTGCCAAAGGAAAGGAAGTTGCCTAATAATTATGCACACCTGATATAGGGTGTTGATGTTATTAGACCACACCCCTTCTCATTACAGAGATGCACATCACCTAATATGCTTAATTGGTAGTAGGCTTTCGAGCCTATACAGCTTGGAGTAAGACAACATGCATAAAGAGGATGATGTGGTCAAAATATTCATTTGCCTAATAATTATGCACTCCCTGTATATATATACACTCTATCGATGTGGGATATATAGCTATTTGTAGGGAGAGAGGGTATGTATTCTAAAGGGTTAAGTGAATGGAAGGCTGTGCTGATCAGTGTTTGCAGCTGTCATTTTAGGAGAATGAAAGTTGTGTGGGACACTATCTATAAATGGAGGAATGAGCTTGGGGTGGGGTGAGGGGTGGGGTGGGAGGGAAACTATTTTCCAGAGGCTACCTGTTGCAGAGGGCTGTGTGTCAGCTGAAGTAAGTTGGTCTGTAGATTTTCTTTAAAGACTGTGGCAACTATACTTTAAAATTCAGCTGTTGCAGAGGGCTGTGTGTCAACTGGAGTAAGTTGGTCTGTGACCATTACATAAACCTACAGTAGATACACACACACATATAACAAACCATTACACAAACCTACAGTATACTGGTCCAGCAAAAGTGAGTTGAGGTGCATGCTGCAAGGAGTCACTGACCAACTCCTAAACTCAATATCAGAGAATACAAATCAGCAGCACCTCAATCTGATTCAAACATTTATTGGAGAGAAAGGTACAAAAATGGCAATGTTTCGGGGACAAACCCCCTTAATCATGCATACATGCATCATATCATGTCTGCCTTAAATAACACAAAGTTAACCCTTTATGCTCCATGTCTAAACATGTCCCACCTAGTGGTAAACTACATCAATTACAGTTTACAAATACATACAGGTGACAATGAATAAAATAGAACCAGCAAGAATTATATCATACATTCTTTTCTCAGATAATCAACAATATGTTTGCCTTTTACTAATGCCCTACCATAAACATTATTAATAGAACACAGACCAATCTATCTCTTTGTTCATACCCCTAGGAGCAAGAGTATCTAGTGCAAAAATCCAGAATGTTTCCCTTTGATTTAATAATAACTCCCTATTACCCCCCCCCCCTCCATCCCAGGTCTTTTTAAAAGCTCAATTATTTGTAGCTGATAAATGTCCGGCCTCTAAAAAAATGTCCTGCAACTGGAGCTGTTAATGTTTTACACTTAATGTTACTTTTGTGTTCAACTATTCTATCCAGGCCATCCTAGTGGTCTCCCCAACATAGGCCCACCCACATTGGCATTTAATAAGGTAAATAGCAAACTTACAGGAACAGGTATAATGGCTTTTGATATTAAATTTCTTGCCTGTAAGGGGATGTGAAAACTGGGCCCCCCTTAATCATAGAGTTATAACAGGAATATTATCCAATGTTAGATCCCGAGATCAACATCTATTTTCAGACATCTGGAGAACCCAGGTCAGCTCTCACTAATTCATCAAATTTTACTGTGTTTATAGGCTGGCATTGGAATATTCCGGAATTCGTGAATAGATGGATTGCATTTTTCCAGCACATGCCGTTGCTTACGGATGATTTAAGTTCCAGTATCAAAATTTAAAAGTTTGATTTGAGCTATACTTAACTTTCTATTCAACCAGAAATCATTTGCATTTATTGACATGTGATTAGTGAATGCTCAAACCAAAAAATATTAAAAAAACAGCTATAGAAAAGTCATAGATAGTACTTCACATAAAATTCTGATGACTTCAGGAATCAGGGTTTAAGATGAGCACTGTCATTAAGCCTTAACACTGTCGTGTCATGATTTAGGAAATGAATCCTTGGAATATTCACATACTGTTTAAAACACCATGTAAGAACCCCCCACACACATTAGATACACCTTTGTAATCTAGACAAGGCTTTGGGCCTAGTTTAAGTATACTCCAAAACAGCCTTTGAATGGCATACAATAAGCCACGCCTTAGTGAATTGGACATAAAGGGGGTGAACCAGTAACTATTCTCTCTCATCTCTTTTCCCCCTGCAGAAAGATGGCTGATCTTGGGCAGAAAGACAAAACACAAATTAGCAAATTTGGCTAAGTATTCTACATTCTTTCCTTGGGATAAATCCTCTGTGATTCTATTGAATTTTGCGGCGCTACACAAATAAATTATAATAATAATAAAAGTCTTACACCTAGATTACGAGTTTTGCTTTACGGTTTTAACGCTGAAAAATGGTCATTTAAGCATAAAAACCATAACGCATCTGTTACGAGTCTTGTCGGTATAGCTATAACGCAAGCATTTTAGCCTGTAACGCAACGTCAATCCTGCACTCAAAAAAATGACGTTTTTGCATGGGATTTCCATAGCGCTGCTATTAGAAGTTTTGCGGTGAGGCTAAAATGCTTGTGTTAGAGCCTATACCGACACGATCAGTTCCGCAATCTGAGACCAGTAGTTATGAGTTTTACGCTACAAAACTGTTGCACAAAACTCATAACTAAAATGTTTCAAAGTACACTATATTAAACTTATTAACCCCTAATCTGCCGCTCCCGACATCACCGCCACTAATAAAATTTATTAACCCCTATTCCACCGCTCCCCGACATCGCCACCAATATAATAAAGTTATTAATCCCTATTCCCCCGCACCCCAACATCGCTGACACTATAATAAAGATATTAACCCCTATTCCGCCGCTCCCTGACATCGCCGCCACTAAATAAAGTTATTAACCCCTAAACATCTGGCCTTTCACATTACCGCCACTTAATAAACCTATTAACCCCTAAACCTCCAGCCCCCACATCGCAAAAAAACTAAATTAAACTATTAACCCCTAGACCTAACAACTCCCTAACTTTAAATTAAAATTACAATATCCCTATATTAAAATAAATAAAAACTTACTTGTAAAATTAAAAAAGCCTAAGTTTAACAAACAATTAACCTAACATAACTATTATACGAAAATTAAAATAACTACCAATTAAATAAACTAAATTACACATTAAAAAAAACTAACACTACTAAAAAAAAAAAAAAAAAAATTAAAAAAAATAACAAACTAAATTGCAAAAAATAACAAATACTAAATTACAAAAAGTAACAAACACTAAATTGCAAAAAATAACCAATGCAGATATCCAAAATAAAAACAATTACACCTAATCTAATAGCCATATAAAAATAGAAAGCCCCCCAAAATTAAAAAAAAAACCTAGCCTACAATAAACTACAAATAGCCCTTAAAAGGGCCTTTTGTAGGGCATTGCCCTAAAGAAATCAGCTATTTTACCTGTAAAAAAAATACAAAGACCCCCCAACAGTAAAACCCACCACCCAACCAACCCCCCAAATTACAAAAAACTAACTCTAACAAAAACCTAAGGTACCCATTGCCCTGAAAAGGGCATTTGTATGGGCATTGTCATTAAAAGGGCATTTAGCTCTTTTGCATTGCCCTGAAAAGGGCATTTAGCTCTTTTAAAAATACCCAAACCCTAATCTAAAAAAAAAACACCCAAATATATTTTTAAAAAACCTAACACTAACCCCCGACCCCAATATACAGCGCCAACATTTAGCAAGATACAGGCTCCCAAAATGAGATCCCTAAAAACTCAAATGAACTAGATATATAATAAGAGGGAGCGCCAAAAGGCTAAAGTATCTATACCCCTTTACAGTTTCTGAAGTCCGGACATCCAGACGGTGAGAAGTCTTCATCCATCAAGGAGGCGTCTTCTATCTTCATCCAGACGGCATCTTCTATCTTCATCCTGGCGGCATCTTCTATCTTCATCCCGGCGGCGTGGAGCGGGTCCATCCTTAAAGACAGCCGGTGCGGAGCGTCCTCTTCATACGGTCACCGCCGTACACTGAATCTTCAATGCAAGGGAGCGTTTTCAAAATGGCGTCCCTTGCATTGCTATTGGCTGATTTGATTTTTGAAATTCAAATCAGCCAATAGGATGAGAGCTACTGAAATCCTATTGGCTGTTCAAATCAGTCAATAGGATGAGAGCTACTGAAATTCTATTGGCTATTCAAATCAGCCAATAGAATTTCAGTAGCTCTCATCCTATTGGCTGATTTTAATTTCCAAAATAAAATCAGCCAATAGGAATGCAAGGGACGCCATTTGAAAAGACTCCCTTGCATTGAAGATTCAGTGTACGGTGGTGACCGTATGAAGAGGACGCTCCGCTCCCGATGTCTTCAAGGATGGACCCGCTCCGCACCGTTGGGATGGAGATAGAAGACATCGCCGGGATGAAGATAGAAGATGCCGCCTGGATGAAGATAGAAGCCGCCGCCTGGATGGATGAAGACCTTGCCGCCTGGATGAAGACTTCTCACCATCTGAATGTCCGGACTTCAGAAACTCTAAATGGATTGTCGAGGGTTAGTGTTAGTTTTTTTTTAAATATTTTTTGGGTGGGTTTTCTTATTTTAGATTAGGGTTTGGGATTTTTTAAAAGAGCTAAATGCCCTTTTCAGGCCAATGCAAAAGAGATAAATTCCCTTTTAAGGGCAATGCCCATACAAATGCCCTTTTCAGGGCAATGGGTAGCTTAGGTTTTTTTATATACAGGATAATGAGGGGGCGCTCTATAAATGGATATATATATACTGTGAACCTCTCCACTAGTTAGCTTTCAAAAACCAGATAGGCTTATATACATATAACAGATGTTAATCAACTTATAAGTCAAACTCAATATTCCAAAGGCAGTTGTTTGAGGAAAGACCCAGTAGAGAGTTCCAATTCATATACAATGAATGATGTAGTATAACCAATGTGGTGAAGTAATCAAACTTTTATCAATTTGGCACAAAGGTAAGGCTGCTCTTCTCCTCACAGATTTATCCAGAACTACAAAGGAAATAGAAGACAAGAGGGGTGCCTCATGTGTATATCAGAATGCCAAACAATCAATATAAGAATAGCCAAGTGGGTACTCACATTTGGCCCAAGTACACTTATGTACTGGTAGATGCAGGCTGGTAACTTGGGGTGTACCAGCTAACCCTCTCCAGGCGTAGGTTGGTCAGTGCAGGGGGATCCTGCCACATGAAGCAGCCCATGTTGGGGCTGAGAAACGCGTTGCATTGTAACCACTGCTTGTCAATGCTTTTAATGTTGTTTTTAATAAACTAACTTGTTTTACACAAGCTTTGGTTTACTACCTTCTTGAGCAGTTTCTATTACTGCCACTGACTTTTCATTTACACTGAGTGTGGCAGGATCCCCCTGATATACACGAGGCACCCCTCTTGTCTTCTATTTACAGTTCAGGTTTTTCATTTTTGGGGGTTGGTTGGGTGGTGGGTTTTACTGTTGGGGGGTCTTTGTATTTTTGTACAAGTAAAAGAGCTGATTTCTTTAGGGCAATGCCCTACAAAAGGCCCTTTTAAGGGCTATTGGTAGTTTATTGTAGGCTAGGGTTTTTTTTATTTTGGAGTGCTTTTTTATTTTTATAGGGCTATTAGGTTATGTGTAATTGTTTTTATTTTGGATAACTTTGTTTGTTATTTTTTGTAATTTAGTGTTTGTTATTTTTTGTAATTTAGTGTTTATTATTTTTTGTAATTTTAGAATTACATTTTTTTAGTAGTGTTAGGTTTTTTTAATGTGTAATTTAGTTTATTTAATTTGTAGTTATTTTAATTTTAGTATAATAGTTATGTTAGGTTAATTGTTAGTTTAAACTTATGTTTTTTTAATTTCACAGGTAAGTTTTTATTTATTTTAAGATAGGGATATTGTATTTTTAATTTAAAGTTAGGGGGTTGTTAGGTTTAGGGGTTATTAGTTTAATTTAGTTTTTGCAATGTGGGGGGCTGGCAGTTTAGGGGTTAATAGGTTTATTTAGTGGCAGTGATGTGGGAGGCCAGGGGTTTAGGGGTTAATAACTTTATTTAGTGGCAGCAATGTCGGGGAGCGGCGGAATAGGGGTTAATATCTTTATTATAGTGTCAGCAATGTTAGGGTGCGGGGGAATAGGAGTTAATAACTTTACTATAGTGGCGGCGATGTCGGGGAGCGGCGGAATAGGGGTTAATACATTTTATTAGTGGCGGCAATGTCGGGAGTGGCAGAGTAGGGGTTAATAACTTTATTTTGGTGTTGGCGATGTCGGGGGCAGCAGATTAGTGGTGTTTAGACATGGGGTTTATGTTAGGGCGTCAGGTTTAAACGTAACTTTTTTTTCCCTATAGACATTAATGGGGTTGTGTTACGGCGATCGCCATTCCGCGCTTCAGGTGTTTTTTTTCTAACACCTTCTCCCCATTGATGTCTATGGGGAAAGCTTGCACAACCACGTATTCTCAGCCCTAGGATGTTGCTGTACGGAGCTTATCGCCACCATATCACACGCACAAGGCAGCTTTTTAGAAACTTGTAATGGCAGCGATATGGAGGGTAAAATATCGCATCTTTTGTTGCGTTCATTTCGCACCCTCTATAGCGCAAAACTTGTAATCTAGGTGTTATATTTAGTTATAGATGTTACACAAATAGGGGTTGTCCTGTATATATATTGGGCTGATTTATTGTAAATATATGTGTGTATATACCTTCATATAAATTCATATTATCCCAACATATATCATTTGATTCTTAATAAACTATTTGCAAATAATATATGGACTTTTCAGTGTTTATTTCCCTAAGGTGTGATGGTTTACCATACATTATATTCATGTTAATAAAATACATCAGATTCAGAACCTCGCTGTGCATGCATGAAAATGCCAAATACAGAGAGTGTCGCTATCTGCGGCCATCATGGAAATCTTTAAGACTATGGCAATAGCGACTTTGGGAGAATGACTAGGCACTGGCACAGAACTCATGTTTCTGAGAATGTCCCTATGTGGCACAGAGGAATTACGCGTTTCTAACATAATTAAATGTGTAAAAAAACACAAACAACACTTTTCTTTTGAAATTATGGTTTTCGCCTCAGGTTCCCATTAAAATTTATCTTTACTTTTTATACAAGAGAGTACTTTCATTTTGAATCATAAGACATCTCAGTTTGGACCTTGGAGTTTCTGTAAGGTCATACAAGTTCATGATGGTCATTGTGGAATAACTTGTAGGTGAGATCAATGTATAAGCTTCTACAGGCTATTAAAAGGAAAGCAGAACAGCAAGGTATTGCACTAATTTCACCTAAGAGTTCTTCGCCTTTTCCTTTAGCTTCCTACCACACCAAAGGTAACCTTTCCTGAGGCTCTGGGGACAGCAGTAAAGAGGGAGGTTAAACTTTATCAAAGGCCTTACTCAGAACCTTGCCCAGAAAATGGAGAGCGTTCTGGAGAGAAATTTCCTCTCAAATAAATACATTTTAAGAGGGAATGGTTTTACAGTTAGACAATAAATCATTTACAGGACCTATAACAAACGTGAATGAATTTCCCTCTGCCACAGATGATGGACCTCTGCAGGACTAAGTTCAGTCTTCTATAAAGAGCTGTTCTGTTGAGGGAATGACGTAGGAAAGCTAATCAGCAATGAGCAATGCTAACAAAGTTACTGCTTACAAAGGAAGCCTTTTGTCCTTATTGGGGGGGGGGGTCTCATTAAACTCTGTTTCAACACACTTGAAGTCTCAAGATCTCCCCTTTGGGAAAGCAAAACATATTTTCTTGGAGGTGGAAAAAATATATGATACATCTCTCCCATAGTGAAAGAGAGAACATTTATTTTTGTTCATAATCTTTATATAAAAATATTGAACATTATTTCTATGGAAACATATTAGTGCATTATTAGGATGAACAATATTGCCGCTTTAAAAAGAGACACATATGAAAAATACCTATGTCAGGGTTCTTATACAAAATATTTATTTAAACAGCCCTGAAGACAGCCCTGACATATGTATTTTTCATATTTGTCCCTTTTTAAAGCGGCAATATGGTCACCCTAACAATACATGATACATACATTGATGTGGTTATAACAAGTAATATGAGGATACAATACTGACCCCATATAAAACCCTTTTTTTACATACAGATCCATATACTTCCATAAATAAAACTTAAAAGTGCTTAACGGGACAGTCAAGTCCAAAAAAACCTTCCATGATTTAAATAGGGCATGTGATTTTAAACAACTTTCCAATTTACTTTTATCACCAATTTTGCTTCGTTCTCTTGGCATTCTTAGTTGAAAGCTAAACCTAGGAGGTTCATCATATGCTAATTTCTTAGACCTTGAAGGCCGCCTCTAATCTGAAAGCATTTTGACAGTTTTTCACCACTAGAGGGCATTAGTTCATGTGTTTCACATAGATAAGATTGAGCTAACGCACGTGAATTTACCAAGGAGTGATTACTGATTGACTAAAATGCAAGTCTCTCAAAGGAACTGAAATAAAGGGGCAGTCTGCAGAGGCTTAGATACAAGGTAATTACAGAGGTAAAACGTGTATTACTGTATTATAACTTTATCTAACAAGCTGGAGGCAGATAGTATAGATTAGTGTATTTGAAACACCTCTATACTACCAACACCTATAGGAGGCGCTATGTAAACTTGTAAATAGTAAAACAATACTATGACTATAACTGTTTGGCAATGTGAGGGGGAGTCTCTTTGTGTATTTGATGTTTTTGTGCACTGACTTAACACGTAAGTTACAGTTAGTAACTAGGCTATTTCCCTCTGTTTGTTAACCTCTTGAGTGCCAACAACGGCAAATTGTCTCAGGTGCTAATGACGGCTCAGAGTCATCGCTAGCACTCTCCCACCTTGAGGGAGATCTGGAGGCTTTCACCCGCTCCTACCCTGGCAATCGGGCCTGTATAGTGACAGGCATCATGTTTTGCGTGGTGACATCACGCGCAATGATGTGATGACATTACCACACAACTTTATTTAAAATGGACAATGTAAAGTATAGGGAAAGGGGGCATGCTGCTTAGAAGCCTGTATCTCAGGCATCTAGGCAGCTACAGACTCCCAGACCCACCGTTGGAAAAGTAATCACCTATCCTTTCTAACGGTGTAAGTATTGGGGATCTGTAAAAAAAAAAAAAGTTAAAAAATGTTTTATGTAAAAACATTTAAAAAAAATTAGCTTAGCACCCAGATGGGTTAAAAAACTGCTTCTTTGTATCTGAGTACAACGATCGTTTTTCAAATGTCTTATTGCTGAAGGGTAAGATATTATTATTTATTATGATGCCGCGTCTTGTTATTATTTACTATTATTACATATAGAGGTTTTCTCTTTAATACTTATTGCCCAAGGTTGTCTGTCTCATATAGCTTTTTTTCTACAAGATCCCAGTTACATTGTTTCCAAATATTTTATTTACTGTTTTTACAGAAAAAAATGGTGGTTGTCTTTATTTTTTTATTTGTCTGTGTATTCTTTCATGGGGGTAGATTTAACAAGGGCCCTTGTTCCCCTTGTTTCCTCTGCTCCATAACTTGTCCGCTGCCTCTGAGGCTGCGGTCTTAAATCTGCCCGATCCTATACGATCGGGCTGACTGATTGGCCGCAAATCTGCAGGGGGTGGCATTGCACAAGCAGTTCTGGTGAACTGCTTGTGCAATGATAAATGCCGACAGCGTATCATGTCGGACAGACATTGGTAAATCTACCCAATGGAGAATACTGAAATGTTATTTTCTATTTTGCAGGATTACACAATTAGTCTAAGCAAATCTCAGAAGACTATGTGGATGAAGATTTTCAAAATTGTTTGAAACTTCTAAAGTCAACTAATGTAGCCATTTGTGGTCCTGTTGTTAACATAATTCAATTTTATACTAAGGGGCCATATTTATCAAGCTCTGTATGGAGCATGATGCCCCTTGTTTCTGGCGAGCTTTCAGGTTCACTGGAAACAGAAGTTATGAAGCAGCGGTCTAAAGACCGCTGCTTCATAACTTGTCCGGCTGCTCTGAGGTCGTGGACAGAAATCAACCCGATCGAATAAGATCGGGTTGATTGACACCTCCTGCCAGTAGCCAATTGGCCACAAATCTGCAGAGGGTGGCATTGCACCAGCAGTTCATCATGTCCGCTTGCACATTGATAAATATGCCCCTAAGTATATGACTTTAGCAATGTTGACCAGAAGGGCTTTATGATGTCATTGCCAGCAAACAGGGTGTCTAAAGAAAGACTTGTATCTCTACTTTTCAAGGAAGAATTAATTTGGACCTGGTCTTGACGTTATCATTTACACTGTGCCTGAAGGAAAAGGAACTTTCTCCCTCAGGACAAGAAGTCTAAAGAAAAAAATAGAACAAATAGTTATTTTTTGTTCCGTTTATCAGTCTAGGAGCCAAAAATCTTCCTTCTCCCTAGAATGACCTTAATATTCCAGATCTTCCTGGAAGTTTAATTCAGTTAGATCAAGGCCAAGCATTCTATGAGCTTTCTATGAGCCCAGAACAATCTGTCCAAGAGCTCTGGGTTTTAAACATACTTTCCAGGATTACTGAATAGGTTTCAAATTAAGGCCTTTTTGAGCAACGCATCTTCTGTCTCATGTTCCAAAAGACTTTCCAAATTTTATTAGCAGTAATTTAAGTTTCGGAACAAGGCCAAGGATTTTATTCCATCCTTTTCCATTATTCCCAAGAATGAGGGAATTTTCTGACCAAATCTGGACTTAAAGGGACAGTCTAGTATAAATTAAACTTTCATTATTCAGATAGGACTTTTAATATTAATCAACTTTCCAATTTACTTTTATCATCAAATTTGCTTTTTTTTCTCTTGGTATTCTTAGTTTAAACTAAACCTAGGTAGGCTCATATGCTAATTCCTAAGCCTTTGAGGGCTGCCTCTTATCACTTGCTTTTTAAATCTCTTTTCAACACAGAGACAGAAAGTACGCGTGGGCCATATAGATAACACTGTGTTCAGGCACAGGGGGTTATTTAAGATCTAGCACAAAACAATGCTACATTTAAGACAATAGATAATAAACAGTCACAGTCATGTGATCAGGGGGCTGGAAGAAGGTTCCTAGATACAAGGTAATCACAGAGGTTAAAAGTATATTAATATAACTGTGTTGGTTATGCAAAACTGGGGAATGGGTAATAAAGGGATTATCTATCTTTTAAAACAATAACAATTCTATGGTAGACTGTCTCTTTAATGACTTTAAACAAATTTCTCAGTTTCTATTTTCAAAATAGTAACAATCTGGACAATTCTACCCCTTTTTCAACTTATGTCAATGTTTGATTTGTAGGATACCTTCCTTACTATTCGTAGACCATCTCCAGTTTTTAAAATTTGCCTTTCAGGACAAATTCTTTCAGTTTGTGTTTCTGCCGTTTGGTCTATCTACAGCTCCCAGATTTTTCATAACGGTTCTAGGAAGAGGCAGAATTATCAAACCGTCAACTATGTTGCATTCGACGGCACCTAACATCACAGCCGCCGACCTGAATACGATCTCCATATTTATAAAAAAAGCAGTAACACAAGGTGTAGAGGTGCCTGAAGTTTAGACAAAAATAACTGTCTTGAAACAAAAGGGAGGCAATTGACTCACCATATCCGGAAAGAAAGAAATTTATCAGGTAAGCATACATTTTGTTTTCCTTCCTAAGATATGGTGAGTCCGCGGCTTCATCAACTACTGTTGGGAACCAATACCCAAGCTAGAGGACACAGATGAATAGGGAGGGGCAAGACAGGCAGACCTAAACAGAAGGCACCATCGCTTGAAGAACCCTTTCCCCCCCCCCAAAAAAAAACCTCAGCCGAAGCAAAAAGTATGAAAGGAAGGCCAAGTTGCAGCCTTGGACATCTGTTCCACAGAAGCTTAATTTTGAAAGCCCAAGAGAAAGAGACAGCCCTCGTGAAATGAGGCATAACTCTATCAGGAGACTGCAGCCCCACAGTCTGAAAAGCAAACAAATTAAACTTCTCAACCAGAGAAAAGAGAAATAGCAGGAGCTTTCTGTTACAGAATAAAAAAATATTAAACATGCACAACATCCGAATTGTGCACTCTCCTTTCTCAAGAGATAAGATGAGGACACAGAGAGGGAAAAACAAATTCCAAACAAAATTTCCACTTAGGATAAATAACCGTGAATCACACTGCAAAGCCAGAGTACCAAAACTCCATGAGTGTCAGGGTTTGTTCCCTGTTTTGTTTGCCATGTGCTGCTGGCAGCCATTTTACTCACCTCTCTTGCTGACACTGGTGCATACTGTGTGATACTGCTCATTTCCTGCACTTCATTTTATGGCCAGACTGGTGTACATCATCCGTGTGAGACAGGATGCAGTCTCAGAATTGTGATGTCATCACTTAGTATTTAATGGGCCTCTGTTCAGTATGCTTTGCCCTTGTATTGTCTCAGACCTGTTTGTGAGAGCTCCTGTGTATTACCTGGCTGTCTGACGTCCCTCCTGGTTCCTGATCTTTGGCTTGTTCCTGACTCCGCTGTTCTCCTTGTTCCTGATTCCGGCTCATCTGACTACTCGCTTTGGCTCCTGACTCGGCTCGTCTGACTACCAGCTCTGGTTTTGATTCCTGGCTTGTTATTTGACTTGTGGACTTTTTATTATTTTTTGCTATTAAGAAAGGTGTGATTATTTTGCACTTCTCGTCTCAGTCTGATTCCTGGCACCCTGACACCAAGCAGAAGATATAGCAAAACATCCAAGATAAAAAAATTAAAATCTATGGAAAGCTATGGCTCAAACTGAGCCTGTAGCAAAACCTTAAAACCAAGATTAAAACTCCAAGAGGAGCAACAGACTTAAGCCTGATACTAACCAGGGTCAGACAAAAAGATAACACATCTGGCACATCCACCAGATACTTGTGTAAAAAAGGATAACGCAGAAATCTGACCCCCTCAGAGAACTGACTGACTGACAAACCGTCCTCCAGACCTTCCTGGAGAAAAGACAAAACCCCTAGGAATCCTGACCCTACTTCCAAGAGTAGTCCCTTGGGTTTCACACCAATCAAGGAATTTGCGCCATACCTTATGGTAAAAGTTACGAGTAACAGGCTGGCCCATGCTTAGACAGAACTAAGTATTCAATCTCCAAGCAGAAAGCTTCAGAGAAAACGAAAGTTGGATGAAAGAATGGACCTTGAATCAGAAGGTCCTTTCTCAGGAACAACCACCAAGGTGGAAGAAATACATCCCAGCTAGGTCTGTATACCAGATCCTGCGAGACTATGCAGGAACTATTAAAATACAGATGTTCACTCCTATTTGATAAAAGCAATGGCTCGTGGAAGGAGAACCAATTGAGGAACAGGGATGTCAGACTGAAATCCCAAGGAGCCACCAGGGTATTTAACAGAGCAGCCTGCTGATCTCTTGGCCTTTAACATAACTTGAAAACTTGGCGTACTGCCATCTCCAACTCCAGCACCCCCCATTTGAGAGTTAACCTGGAGAACACCTCCGGGAGAAGCGCCCACTACCCGGGATGAAAAATCTGACTGTTCAAGAAGTCTGCTCCCAGTAGTCACCTCTGAAATGTGAATAGTGGATAAACAACGAATGGGAGCATCCGCCCACCGAATAATCCATTCCAATCATGGCAAAGGAACTCCAGGTTCCTCCTAGGTGGTTAATGTAAACCACTGAGATGAAATTGTTCAACTAGAACGTGAAAAAATGGATAAGACAACTAAGGCCAAGCCATGAGAGCATTGTAGATCATTCTCAACTCCAAGATGGTTATGGAGAGAACAGACTCCTCCCAAGTCCATAGTCACCAATCCAACAGGCTAGCGACCGAGGTCACTATTACTCAGGAAGGTCTCCGGAAGCATTTGTCCAAGACAAATGTTCCTGAGAAAACCAAAAGATTCTGGAGACTGCAGCAACTAAAGCTGTGGCTCTGCCTAAACAGCATCATCCTGGGAGACATGAGGCTCAAAATAAAAAGGAATTTTAATTTTAAAATTAAAATTGTATGATTTTATAATTTAAGGCAGAGCAGACAAATGTCCATAGGAGCAGCCATAGTGCTGTGAAAAACTTCACAGAAAAAAACAGCACAAAAATAACACATGATAAAAATTTTGAGCTGTCACTTTAAATCATATAAACTTAGTGAAGGACATAAAAAGCAATAATACCCAGAAAAACAGACCCCTGTTCCAGAGTAAGATAAAAAAATGTCCATATTATGTATAAAAATTGTTTATTATAAGATATGCACTGTAACCTTAAGTACTTCTGAAGGAAAAATACACTGTCATAAGGTAAAGTAATAGAACTTATAAAGCAATAGTGTTATGATTAATATGAAAAACTGATTTGCTGCCAACCTTCATCACATGTTCAAATCAGCCTATAGGATTTCAGTAGCTCTCATCCTATTGGCTGATTTGAATTTCCAAAATCAAATCAGCCAATCGGAATGCAAGGGACGCCATTTTGAATTGCGTACCTTGCATTCAATATTCAGTATACAGCGGCGACCGTATGAAGAGGATGTTCCACGCTGAATGTCCTCAGGATGGACCCGCTCCACGCCGCCGGGATGAAGATAGAAGACACCGCCAGGATGAAGATAGAAGATTCCACCTGGATGAAGATGGAGCCGTCTGGATGAAGATGGAGCTGCCAGGATAAAGATCCTTCAAGCGGGACTTCAGCAACTGTAAGTGGATCTTCGGGGGATAGTGTTAAGATTTTTTAAACTTTTTTGGGTGTTTTTATTTTTTAGTTTAGGGTTTGGGCTTTTCGTAAAAGAGGTAAATGCCATTTTTAGGTCAATGAAAAAGAGCTAAATGCCCTTTTTAGGTCAATGAAAAAGAGCTAAATGCCCTTTTTAGGTCAATGAAAAAGAGCTAAATGCCCTTTTAAGGGCAATGCCCATACAAATGCCCTTTTCAGGGCAATGGGTAGATTAGGTTTTTTAGATAGCTATTTTTATTTTGTGGGTTTGGGGGGTGGGGGTTTGTAATATTAGTGGGTCTTTGTAAAAAAAAATTCAGGTAAAAGAGCGGTTTAACTTAGGGCAATGCCCTACAAAAGGCCCTTTTAAGGGCTATTGGTAGTTTATTATAGACTAGGTTTCTTATTTTGGGGTGTTTTTTTAAAAAAAAATGGGTATTAGAATAGGAATAATTGTTATTATTTTTGATAATTTGCTTGTTATTTTGTCTAATTTTTTTTTCGTTTTAGGGTGGGTTTTTCTTTTTAGAATAGACCTTTTTTATTTTTAATGGGCAGAAAAAGAGCTGAATGCCCTTTTAAGGGCAATGCCCATACAAATGCCCTTTTCAGGGCAATGCGTAGATTAGGTTTTACTTTATTATTTTTTGTGGGTTTGGGGGGGGAGTTTATATTCTGTTGGGGGGTGTTTGATTTTCTTTATAGCAAAAGAGCTGTTAACTTTAGGGCAATGCCCTACAAAAGGCCCTTTTAGGGGACCTTGGTAGTTTATTATAGATTAGGGTTTTTTATTTTGGGGTGGGTTTTTTTTAAAGGGTATTAGAATAGGAATAATTTTTATTGTTTTGGATACTTTTGTTTGTTATTTTTTGTAATGATAGTTTTTTTTTATTTTTTGTAATTTTAGTGATTTTTATTTTTTGTAATGGTAGGTTTTAGTATAAGGCAGCTTAGGTTTTATTTCACAGGTAAGTTTGTATTTATTTTAACTAGGTAGTTAGTAAATAGTTAATAATTGTAACTTTAATTTAGCTCTATTTTAAATATGTTAAAGTTAGGGGGGGTTAGGGTTACGGTTAAGGTTAGGGTTAAGTTTAGGGGTTAATATAGTTTAATTTAGGTTGTTGCGATGTGGGAGGCCAGAGGTTTAGGAGTTAATAGCTTTATTTAGTTGCAGCAATGTTGGGGATCTGCAGAATAGGGGTTAATAAAATTATGTAGGTGGCGCAGATGTCGGGGGCGGCAGATTAGGGGTGTTTAGACTTGGGGTTTATGTTAGGGTGTTAGGTTTAAACGTTACTTTTTTCCCCCCATAGACATCAATGGGGCTGCGTTACGTAGCTTTTCATTCCGCGATCGCAGGTGTTAGTTTTTTTTATAACCCACTCTCCCCATTGATGTCTATGGCAGTTAAAAAAATAACAAAGTGTCAGCGCTACTGTTGGGGAAGAGAAAAATTTAAATAAATATATAAGGGCTCACAAAATGTAATTAGCTCAAAAATAACATATAAAAAAATTCTAATGTGTAGTAGATTCAAATAGGGCGGGTGTAGACATAATCTAAGGTAAGGTTTGAATGTGGCTCGTTATCACCAAAAGATACAATAGTGCTACAAACAATAAATACACAATAGTGCTACAAACAATAAATACACAATAGTGCTACAAACAATAAATACACACTAGTGCTACAAACAATAAATACACAATAGTGCTACAAACAACAAATACACAATAGTGCTACAAACAATAAATACACAATAGTGCTACAAACAATAAAGACACAATAGTGCTACAAACAATAAATACACAATAGTGCTACAAACAATAAATACACACTAGTGCTACAAACAATAAATACACAATAGTGCTACAAACAATAAATACACAATAGTGCTACAAACAATAAATACACACTAGTGCTACAAACAATAAATACACAATAGTGCAACAAACAATAAAGACACAATAGTGCTACAAACAATAAATACACAATAGTGCTACAAACAATAAATACACAATAGTGCTACAAACAATAAATACACAATAGTGCTACAAACAATAAAAACACAATAGTGCTACAAACAATAAATACACAATAGTGTTACAAACAATGAATACACAATAGTGTTACAAACAATAAATACACAATAGTGCTACAAACAATAAATACACAATAGTGTTACAAACAATAAATACACAATAGTGCTACAAACAATAAATACACAATAGTGCTACAAACAATAAAGACACAATAGTGCTACAAACAATAAAGACACAATAGTGCTACAAACAATAAAGACACAATAGTGCTACAAACAATAAATACACAATAGTGCTACAAACAATAAATACACAATAGTGCTACAAACATTAAATACACAATAGTGCTACAAACATTAAATACACAATAGTGCTACAAACAATAAATACACAATAGTGCTACAAACAATAAATACACAATAGTGCTACAAACAATAAATACACAATAGTGCTACAAACAATAAATACACAATAGTGCTACAAACAATAAATACACAATAGTGCTACAAACAACAAATACACAATAGTGCTACAAACAATAAAGACACAATAGTGCTACAAACAATAAATACACAATAGTGCTACAAACAATAAATACACAATAGTGCTACAAACAACAAATACACAATAGTGCTACAAACAATAAATACACAATAGTGCTACAAACAATAAAGACACAATAGTGCTACAAACAATAAATACACAATAGTGCTACAAACAATAAATACACACTAGTGCTACAAACAATAAATACACAATAGTGCTACAAACAATAAATACACAATAGTGCTACAAACAATAAATACACACTAGTGCTACAAACAATAAATACACAATAGTGCAACAAACAATAAAGACACAATAGTGCTACAAACAATAAATACACAATAGTGCTACAAACAATAAATACACAATAGTGCTACAAACAATAAATACACAATAGTGCTACAAACAATAAAAACACAATAGTGCTACAAACAATAAATACACAATAGTGTTACAAACAATGAATACACAATAGTGTTACAAACAATAAATACACAATAGTGCTACAAACAATAAATACACAATAGTGTTACAAACAATAAATACACAATAGTGCTACAAACAATAAATACACAATAGTGCTACAAACAATAAATACACAATAGTGCTACAAACAATAAAGACACAATAGTGCTACAAACAATAAATACACAATAGTGCTACAAACAATAAAGACACAATAGTGCTACAAACAATAAAGACACAATAGTGCTACAAACAATAAATACACAATAGTGCTACAAACAATAAATACACAATAGTGCTACAAACATTAAATACACAATAGTGCTACAAACATTAAATACACAATAGTGCTACAAACAATAAATACACAATAGTGCTACAAACATTAAATACACAATAGTGCTACAAACATTAAATACACAATAGTGCTACAAACAATAAATACACAATAGTGCTACAAACAATAAATACACAATAGTGCTGCAAACAATAAATACACAATAGTGCTACAAACAATAAATACACAATAGTGCTACAAACAATAAATACACAATAGTGTTACAAACAATAAATACACAATAGTGCTACAAACAATAAATACACAATAGTGCTACAAACAATAAATACACAATAGTGCTACAAACATTAAATACACAATAGTGCTACAAACAATAAATACACAATAGTGCTACAAACAATAAATACACAATATTGCTACAAACAATAAATACACAATAGTGCTACAAACAATAAATACACAATAGTGCTACAAACAATAAATACACAATAGTGTTACAAACAATAAATACACAATAGTGCTACAAACAATAAATACACAATAGTGCTACAAACAATAAATACACAAAAGTGCTACAAACAATAAATACACAATAGTGCTACAAACAATAAATACACAATAGTGCTACAAACAATAAATACACAATAGTGCTACAAACAATAAATACACAATAGTGCTACAAACAATAAATACACAATAGTGCTACAAACAATAAATACACAATAGTGCTACAAACAATAAATACACAATAGTGCTACAAACATTAAAGACACAATAGTGCTACAAACATTAAATACACAATAGTGCTACAAACAATAAATACACAATAGTGTTACAAACAATAAATACACAATAGTGCTACAAACAATAAATACACAATAGTGCTACAAACATTAAATACACAATAGTGCTACAAACAATAAAGACACAATAGTGCTACAAACAATAAATACACAATAGTGCTACAAACAATAAATACACAATAGTGCTACAAACAATAAATACACAATAGTGCTACAAACAATAAATACACAATAGTGCTACAAACAATAAATACACAATAGTGCTACAAACAATAAATACACAATAGTGCTACAAACAATAAATACACAATAGTGCTACAAACAATAAATACACAATAGTGCTACAAACAATAAATACACAATAGTGCTACAAACAATAAATACACAATAGTGCTACAAACAATAAATACACAATAGTGCTACAAACAATAAATACACAATAGTGCTACAAACAATAAATACACAATAGTGCTACAAACAATAAATACACAATAGTGCTACAAACAATAAATACACAATAGTGCTACAAACAATAAATACACAATAGTGCTACAAACAATAAATACACAATAGTGCTACAAACAATAAATACACAATAGTGCTACAAACAATAAATACACAATAGTGCTACAAACAATAAATACACAATAGTGCTACAAACAATAAATACACAATAGTGCTACAAACAATAAATACACAATAGTGCTACAAACAATAAATACACAATAGTGCTACAAACAATAAATACACAATAGTGCTACAAACAATAAATACACAATAGTGCTACAAACAATAAAGACACAATAGTGCTACAAACATTAAATACACAATAGTGCTACAAACAATAAATACACAATAGTGCTACAAACAATAAATACACAATAGTGCTACAAACAATAAATACACAATAGTGCTACAAACAATAAATACACAATAGTGCTACAAACAATAAATACACAATAGTGCTACAACAATAAAGACACAATAGTGCTACAAACAATAAATACACAATAGTGCTACAAACAATAAATACACAATAGTGCTACAAACAATAAATACACAATAGTGCTACAAACAATAAATACACAATAGTGCTACAAACAATAAATACACAATAGTGCTACAAACAATAAATACACAATAGTGCTACAAACAATAAATACACAATAGTGCTACAAACAATAAAGACACAATAGTGCTACAAACAATAAAGACACAATAGTGCTACAAACATTAAATACACAATAGTGCTACAAACAATAAATACACAATAGTGCTACAAACATTAAATACACAATAGTGCTACAAACAATAAATACACAATAGTGCTACAAACAATAAATACACAATAGTGCTACAAACAATAAATACACAATAGTGCTACAAACAATAAATACACAATAGTGCTACAAACAATAAATACACAATAGTGCTACAAACAATAAATACACAATAGTGCTACAAACAATAAATACACAATAGTGCTACAAACAATAAATACACAAAAGTGCTACAAACAATAAATACACAATAGTGCTACAAACAATAAATACACAATAGTGCTACAAACAATAAATACACAATAGTGCTACAAACAATAAATACATAATAGTGCTACAAACAATAAATACACAATAGTGCTACAAACAATAAATACACAATAGTGCTACAAACAATAAATACATAATAGTGCTACAAACAATAAATACACAATAGTGCTACAAACAATAAAGACACAATAGTGCTACAAACAATAAAGACACAATAGTGCTACAAACATTAAATACACAATAGTGCTACAAACAATAAATACACAATAGTGCTACAAACAATAAATACACAATAGTGCTACAAACAATAAATACACAATAGTGCTACAAACAATAAATACACAATAGTGCTACAAACATTAAATACACAATAGTGCTACAAACAATAAAGACACAATAGTGCTACAAACAATAAATACACAATAGTGCTACAAACAATAAATACACAATAGTGCTACAAACAATAAAGACACAATAGTGCTACAAACAATAAATACACAATAGTGCTACAAACAATAAATACACAATAGTGTTACAAACAATAAATACACAATAGTGCTACAAACAATAAATACACAATAGTGCTACAAACATTAAATACACAATAGTGCTACAACAATAAAGACACAATAGTTCTACAAACAATAAATACACAATAGTGCTACAAACAATAAATACACAATAGTGCTACAAACAATAAAGACACAATAGTGCTACAAACAATAAAGACACAATAGTGCTACAAACAATAAATACACAATAGTTCTACAAACAATAAATACACAATAGTGCTACAAACATTAAATACACAATAGTGCTACAAACATTAAATACACAATAGTGCTACAAACAATAAATACACAATAGTGCTACAAACATTAAATACACAATAGTGCTACAAACATTAAATACACAATAGTGCTACAAACAATAAATACACAATAGTGCTACAAACAATAAATACACAATAGTGCTACAAACAATAAATACACAATATTGCTACAAACAATAAATACACAATAGTGCTACAAACAATAAATACACAATAGTGTTACAAACAATAAATACACAATAGTGCTACAAACAATAAATACACAATAGTGCTACAAACAATAAATACACAATAGTGCTACAAACATTAAATACACAATAGTGCTACAAACAATAAATACACAATAGTGCTACAAACAATAAATACACAATAGTGCTACAAACAATAAATACACAATATTGCTACAAACAATAAATACACAATAGTGCTACAAACAATAAATACACAATAGTGCTACAAACAATAAATACACAATAATGCTACAAACAATAAATACACAAAAGTGCTACAAACAATAAATACATAATAGTGCTACAAACAATAAATACACAATAGTGCTACAAACAATAAATACATAATAGTGCTACAAACAATAAATACACAATAGTGCTACAAACAATAAATACACAATAGTGCTACAAACAATAAATACATAATAGTGCTACAAACAATAAATACACAATAGTGCTACAAACAATAAAGACACAATAGTGCTACAAACAATAAAGACACAATAGTGCTACAAACATTAAATACACTATAGTGCTACAAACAATAAATACACAATAGTGCTACAAACAATAAATACACAATAGTGTTACAAACAATAAATACACAATAGTGCTACAAACAATAAATACACAATAGTGCTACAAACATTAAATACACAATAGTGCTACAACAATAAAGACACAATAGTGCTACAAACAATAAATACACAATAGTGTTACAAACAATAAATACACAATAGTGCTACAAACAATAAATACACAATAGTGTTACAAACAATAAATACACAATAGTGCTACAAACAATAAATACACAATAGTGCTACAAACATTAAATACACAATAGTGCTACAAACAATAAAGACACAATAGTGCTACAAACAATAAATACACAATAGTGTTACAAACAATAAATACACAATAATGCTACAAACAATAAATACACAATAGTGCTACAAACAATAAATACACAATAGTGTTACAAACAATAAATACACAATAGTGCTACAAACAATAAATACACAATAGTGCTACAAACAATAAATACACAATAGTTCTACAAACAATAAATACACAATAGTGCTACAAACAATAAATACACAATAGTGCTACAAACAATAAATACACAATAGTGTTACAAACAATAAATACACAATAGTGCTACAAACAATAAATACACAATAGTGCTACAAACAATAAAGACACAATAGTGCTACAAACAAAGACACAATAGTGCTACAAACAATAGATACACAATAGTGCTACAAACAATAAAGACACAATAGTGCTACAAACAATAAATACACAATAGTGCTACAAACAATAAATACACAATAGTGCTACAAACAATAAATACACAATAGTGCTACAAACAATAAAGACACATTTTTCAGTCTTTTATTTTTCTCACCCCTCTGTAGCTTATAGATGTTATGTACTTGATGATTCTCTCAGTCCCCACCACAAAAAAATGGTGTATGCTGCTTTGTTTAAAAGGATGTATCATAATGGGCGCAATCACATATACGGCGCAGGTTTCGGCACAAGCGTGGTTACCCGCGCCGCCCGTAATTTCACCTTGCACATCGGGGTACTGCGCCGTTAGATGCTAAACTGGAGTAAGTAGGACAAACTGGCGATCTTCTGAAATGTGTGCAAATACACATTTTAGTCGTCGCAAGTAACTTACGCCAGTATTTTGTCCACGGAAAGTGTCAATAAAGAGTAGTTTTATGCAAATTAGGCTAACACTCGTAAAAATGAACCGCGATTTCAAATATAAATGGGACACATAATTACGCTATTCAAAATTCATATATAAACCCATGCGCAGTCGCCATTTTCTTCAGTGTGTTTGGATTGTTCTTTGAGCTACAGCACACTACACTGGAGTGGAGTATTAGTCAGAGTAGAGAGAGAGGCGCAAACAGAGGAGTTGGGTCGCATTGTTGTTTGATTAAGCTTGTACACTTAAACATATTTTTCCATATTGCACACATTTTGCATACCCCTATCTATCTATTTATCTATCAATCTGTATCTATCTATCTATCATCTATCTATCTGTATCTATCTATCTATCTGTATCTATATATCTATCTATCTATCTATCTGTATCTATCTGTGTCTATATGTATCTATTTGTATCTATCTATCTATCTATCTATCTATCAATCTGTATCTATCTATCTGTATCTATCTATCTTTATCTATTTGTATCTATCTATCTATCTATCTTTCTATCTATCATTTATCTATCTATCAATCTGTATCTATCTATCTATGAAAGAAAAAAATGGGTTTTCACGTCCCTTTAAGTAGTTTATACTAAGATAATGACCGTGGCCAGTCTTGTCTTCTGCAGAAGTATGGATTGGCCCCTACAAATACGTCAAGTGAAGTGTGGAGTTTGGCTATTGAAAACAATTACAGCAAACAAGATATTAATTTGTTTTTAAAAAAATGTTTAGACCTGACTATGTTATTCTGTAGCTAGACAGGGTGTTTAGTGTCCATTCAGATATTTTAAGGAGAATTTAAAATTCAGCTCTTTCAAGGGGCATAAAACTCAGAATTTTTCTTTCATGGTTCAGACAAAGGGGTAGCTTTATTAAGTGTCGAGAGGATATGATCTGCTGTAGCGAATCATGTCCGCCCGATATCGCTAAATGCCGACAACATACGCTGTGAAATGCTTGTGGTGTCAATCATCCCGATCGTATATGATCAGGATGCTGCTTCTTAAGTTTTGTATCCGACGAGCCTGAAGGCTCGCCAGGGTCGGCTCTAAGGGGGGGCATTGGGGGGCAATGCCCCCCCAAATGGAATGCTGTGCCCCCCAGGGAAAAAGAAGTGATTTAAAAAAAAAAAAAAATTTACATTTTAAAAGTGACCGAACTTCCAGGGTCCCAAATGTCGCCACTGGAGGGCCCAGCTAATCTCTTTACTCTCCTCTATTTACAACCAGATAACAAATAAAGTTGCATTTGCCTGCTGGTGCTCTCACAGTTAACCTAGGGCTTGCAATGCCCCTCCTCCTGCTAGCCCACTTACTACAGAGCTGAAGTGAGATGATGACATCATCAGACCTCTGCAGGAAGTGCTGGGAGAAGCTAACAGTCAGTGAGAGGGAAGGCAGAAGTAATTTTGTGAAAACACAGCCGTATAACCAATGTGTGTGTGAGAGTAGTATCCCTTCCCTATTGTGCTTTATATCCTGGCAGCCACAGATAAAGAAGCAAATTGGGAATTCCTTGGTTTCCCCACAGCAGGTCACACAAAACAAGTGTGCATTGTGCCTGCTTTATCTGCAGTGATTAGCATAAAATGTGTGTCAGATTATAGGTGCTCACATACACACACTTCAAATGTAGCTGTGGGACAATGAGTGAAATAGCCTTATGTTTATTATTTACATGTTTCAAAACATCTTCTATTTGTCCCCAAGGTTGTTTTATTATATATATATTTATACACACACACATATACATACATACATACATACATACATACATACATACACACAATACACACTGTGTGTGTGTATATATATATATATATATATATATATATATATTGTTTGTGTATATATATATATATATATATATGTGTGTGTGTGTATATACATATATACCGTGTGTATGTATGTATGTGTTTATATATATATATATATATATATATATATATATATATATAGGGAGTGCAGAATTATTAGGCAAGTTGTATTTTTGAGGATTCATTTTATTATTGAACAACAACCATGTTCTCAATGAACCCAAAAAACTCATTAATATCAAAGCTGAATAGTTTTGGAAGTAGTTTTTAGTTTGTTTTTAGTTATAGCTATTTTAGGGGGATAACTGTGTGTGCAGGTGATTATTACTGTGCATAATTATTAGGCAACTTAACAAAAAACAAATATATACCCATTTCAATTATTTATTTTTACCAGTGAAACCAATATAACATCTCAACATTCACAAATATACATTTCTGACATTCAAAAACAAAACAAAAACAAATCAGTGACCAATATAGCCACCTTTCTTTGCAAGGACACTCAAAAGCCTGCCATTCATGGATTCTGTCAGTGTTTTGATCTGTTCACCATCAACATTGCGTGCAGCAGCAACCACAGCCTCCCAGACACTGTTCAGAGAGTTGTACTGTTTTCCCTCCTTGTAAATCTCACATTTGATGATGGACTACAGGTTCTCAATGGGGTTCAGATCAGGTGAACAAGGAGGCCATGTCATTAGATTTTCTTCTTTTATACCCTTTCTTGCCAGCCACGCTGTGGAGTACTTGGACGCGTGTGATGGAGCATTGTCCTGCATGAAAATCATGTTTTTCTTGAAGGATGCAGACTTCTTCCTGTACCACTGCTTGAAGAAGGTGTCTTCCAGAAACTGGCAGTAGGACTGGGAGTTGAGCTTGACTCCATCCTCAACCCGAAAAGGCCCCACAAGCTCATCTTTGATGATACCAGCCCAAACCAGTACTCCACCTCCACCTTGCTGGCGTCTAAGTCGGACTGGAGCTCTCTGCCCTTTACCAATCCAGCCATGGGCCCATCCATCTGGCCCATCAAGACTCACTCTCATTTCATCAGTCCATAAAACCTTAGAAAAATCAGTCTTGAGATATTTCTTGGCCCAGTCTTGACATTTCAGCTTGTGTGTCTTGTTCAGTGGTGGTTGTCTTTCAGCCTTTCTTACCTTGGCCATGTCTCTGAGTATTGCACACCTTGTGCTTTTGGGCACTCCAGTGATGTTGCAGCTCTGAAATATGGCCAAACTGGTGGCAAGTGGCATCTTGGCAGCTGCACGCTTGACTTTTCTCAGTTCATGGGCAGTTATTTTGCGCCTTGGTTTTTCCACACGCTTCTTGCGACCCTGTTGACTATTTTGAATGAAACGCTTGATTGTTCGATGATCACGCTTCAGAAGCTTTGCAATTTTAAGAGTGCTGCATCCCTCTGCAAGATATCTCACTATTTTTTACTTTTCTGAGCCTGTCAAGTCCTTCTTTTGACCCATTTTGCCAAAGGAAAGGAAGTTGCCTAATAATTATGCACACCTGATATAGGGTGTTGATGTCATTAGACCACACCCCTTCTCATTACAGAGATGCACTTCACCTAATATGCTTAATTGGTAGTAGGCTTTCGAGCCTATACAGCTTGGAGTAAGACAACATGCATAAAGAGGATGATGTGGTCAAAATACTCATTTGCCTAATAATTCTGCACACAGTGTATATATATATACACACATACATACATACACACGGTATATATGTATATACACACACACACATATATATATATATATATATATATATATATATATATACACAAACTATATATATATATACACACTGTGTGTGTGTGTGTAAATATCATTAATAATATCTGTACAAGTAATGTACTGCTTGGCACTCAAACGTATTGTCACATAAAAGCTTATTTGATCATTAGTAGGGTCATTGGTAGAGCTACACATGCAAACAGTGTCCACTGGCTGTGTCATATGTGGGAGACATTCCTGAGATATGACAAATGTAACCCCTGCACTGCCATAAATCTGGTAAATGTAACTGCTGCGACACTGCCAGACATCTTATAAATTTAACCCCTATACTCCTTGAGATATGACACATGTAACCGCTGCACTTCCAGAAATATAAACAAATCTAACTCCTGCACAGCCAGAGATCTGATAAATGTAACCCCTGGACTGCCACAGTAGGTCTGCTCTTATTTTGACTCTCATTCATGCTTTTTAAATGCGTGCCCCCTCGTGAAAAAAAAATGCCCCCCCATTTCATTAGTTCTGGAGCCGACCCTGAGGCTCGCGCAGAAACAGCTGCATCCGCAGCTTGTTAAATATACCCCAGACAATACAGTTTTAAACAACATTCCAATTTATTTCTATTATCTAATTTAATTAATTCTTTAGGTATCCTTTGTTAAAGAAATAACAATGCACATGCATGAGCCAATCACAGGAGGCATCTATGTGCATCCACCAATGATCGGTTACTAAGCCTATTTAGATAAGCATTTCAACAAAGGATATCAAGAGAATGAAGCAAATTAGATAACAGAAGTAAATTGGAAAGTTATTTAAAGGGCCACTGTAAGTAAATATTTTCTATGCCAGTTACTAACTAACTACCCCAAATACGCTTTTTAGTTTTAGCATCTCATTACCATATATTTACTGTATATCTGAAATCTTGTGTGCTAATTTAATTGTTTTCCAAACCCACTCAGTGGTTATCCTTCGCACCGTACCAATCCGTCTACAATACCAAGGTTTCAAAATGGTGCTTAAAATTTGGTCTGCGCATGCGCAAGTTTGTGCAACATCACCGCAAATGTCAGCGCAAAAGTCACTCCCTGGAAGACTGCCTGGAACATGGTAGATCCTTCGTCTAACTTCGTAACTTCAATCCGTCATATTGCGTATGCGCATTAGAGCCGCATTTAAGCGCATGCGTATTGGGAACAATTAGGTAGATAATGAGAAGCATATAAACAAAATTTCATTGGTTTATGTATTTTGAACATGCAGTGCCGAAAATAGTGGGCAGGATAACGTGACGTCATCGGCGAATAAAAGATATAACTTTTATCATGTTCAGAAGTTTTGTTTTGGAGAAAATATAGGTCAGTCGGTTTTAATTAATGTTTATTACCTTTAATATGTTGTTTGGCTTAAAAATGATAACAGAAAGTAATCCTTTAAAATGGTATGTTTTTTGTGAAATATAGGGAAAAAAACTGTGTTTCATGTCCCTTTAACAACATCATGAATGTAACATAAGGTACTAGGCATACACTAGGATATTTCATAAGGTCAAATGAGGTGCATGAAAAAAAACGTAACAAAAGGGGATTATAAACAACTGGCACTTTAAACCAGATCAGAATTTTCAATATTAACTTCTATGTCTGCTCAGAAGCATTGAAGATAAAGTTCTGATGTAAGCAATATTAATTAAGAGCTCGGGAAGGATTATTTAGACTGAGGCTATAAAATGTTGAAATAAAAACGATATAAATGCAACATAATTAAATCTACAGATTAGGGTGCATATTAATAACGCTGTGAGCAGGTTTCAGTTCTGTACTATAATAACTTTCTGCTGCTGCCTTGTAATACTTGTAGTTACTGATCTGACGAGACGCTAACAGCTATGCGGTGGGAATGTCTTATTTACAATATAACACACTCCTGTTTTCTTATCAGGCGCACAAAATTATCAAGACACAGTGCTAATCGAATGATATGCTTCTCTTCAATAACCATGATTTTCAGACAAATAAAGCTTTATTCAAGGCTGGAAGATACTGCTAATCTTTTAAGCAGTTGCATTGGATAGTAAAGATTATGAGTGAGCACATTTTAGGGAGCTCTGTTATCCCCTTGCTGCCGGGACTTATTTGTCTACATTGGAACAAAGTTCGGATGTAAACAATTAAGTAAAAATTGAAATCACGGAATTGTTCATGCGATGGTGTAATTTCAATGATGGGATCGGGTCGGGGGGAGTGCCTATGACGCTAGCCCGCGATCCCATTTAGCAAGCGGCTATGGATTCAGGACAGACAAACGGCTAGGACGTTCCATGCCGACCAAATGGCGCTAAAGCCCAGCGCACTTAGGATGGAATGGAACGTCCGGAAGGTGGGAAGGGGTTAAAGTTGCTGGAAAACAAAAATATTATAAAGGAGCACAAAGGGACAGGAAACACTCTGAGATTGTAATATGATCTGTTAAATTACACATTGTAAAAAGTATCATTACATTATTTATTTTATTGCATGTTCCTGTAGTTAAATTGTAAGAATTGTGTGATTTCAATTCTGCTTAAATGGACATAAAACCCAAAATGTTTCTTTCATGATTCAGAGAAAACATCACATTTTAAACAACTTTCCAATGTACTCCTATAATCAAATGTTCTTTGTTTTCTTGTTGTCCTTTGTTGAAAAGCAGGAAGGTAAGTTCAGGAGTGTGCACGTGTCTGCAGTACTATATGGTTAGTTTTGCAAAAGTGTTATACATTAGCAAGAGCACTAGATAACAGCACTATTACCTGTCATGTAGTGCTACAGATACTACCTAGGTATCTCTATAACACAATATTATACATTAGCAAGAGCACTAGATAACAGCACTATTACCTGTCATGTAGTGCTACAGATACTACCTAGATATCTCTATAACACACAATATTATACATTAGCAAGAGCACTAGATAACAGCACTATTACCTGTCATGTAGTGCTACAGATACTACCTAGGTATCTCTATAACACACAATATTATACATTAGCAAGAGCACTAGATAACAGCACTATTACCTGTCATGTAGTGCTACAGATACTACCTAGGTATCTCTATAACACATAATATTATACATTAGCAAGAGCACTAGATAACAGCACTATTACCTGTTATGTAGTGCTACAGATACTACCTAGGTATCTCTATAACACACAATATTATACATTAGCAAGAGCACTAGATAACAGCACTATTACCTGTCATGTAGTGCTACAGATACTACCTAGGTATCTCTATAACACATAATATTATACATTAGCAAGAGCACTAGATAACAGCACTATTACCTGTCATGTAGTGCTACAGATACTACCTAGGTATCTCTATAACACATAATATTATACATTAGCAAGAGCACTAGATAACAGCACTATTACCTGTCATGTAGTGCTACAGATACTACCTAGGTATCTCTATAACACATAATATTATACATTAGCAAGAGAACTAGATAACAGCACTATTACCTGTCATGTAGTGCTACAGATACTACCTAGGTATCTCTATAACACATAATATTATACATTAGCAAGAGCACTAGATAACAGCACTATTACCTGTCATGTAATGCTACAGATGCTACCTAAGTATCTCTATAACACACAATATTATACATTAGCAAGAACACTAGATAACAGCACTATTACCTGTCATGTAATGCTACAGATGCTACCTAAGTATCTCTATAACACACAATATTATACATTAGCAAGAGAGCTAGATAACAGCACTATTACCTGTCATGTAGTGCTACAGATACTACCTAGGTATCTCTATAACACATAATATTATACATTAGCAAGAGAACTAGATAACAGCACTATTACCTGTCATGTAGTGCTATATATACTACCTAGGTATCTCTATAACATACAATATTATACATTAGCAAGAGCACTAGATAACAGCACTATTACCTGTCATGTAGTGCTACAGGTGCTACCTAAGTATCTCTATAACACACAATATTATACATTAGCAAGAGCACTAGATAACAGCACTATTACCTGTCATGTAGTGCTACAGATACTACCTAGGTATCTCTATAACACACAATATTATACATTAGCAAGATCACTAGATAACAGCACTATTACCTGTCATGTAGTGCTACAGATACTACCTAGGTATCTCTATAACACATAATATTATACATTAGCAAGAGAGCTAGATAACAGCACTATAACCTGTCATGTAGTGCTACAGATACTACCTAGGTATCTCTATAACACATAATATTATACATTAGCAAGAGCACTAGATAACAGCACTATTACCTGTCATGTAGTGCTATATATACTACCTAGGTATCTCTATAACACACAATATTATACATTAGCAAGAGCACTAGATAACAGCACTATTACCTGTCATGTAGTGCTACATATACTTCCTAGGTATCTCTATAACACAATATTATACATTAGCAAGAGCACTAGATAACAGCACTATTAACTGTCATGTAATGCTACAGATACTACCTAGGTATCTCTATAACACACAATATTATACATTAGCAAGAGAGCTAGATAACAGCACTATTACCTGTCATGTAGTGCTACAGATACTACCTAGGTATCTCTATAACACATAATATTATACATTAGCAAGAGCACTAGATATGGAGAGAATTGGACCGAGCGCTACAATGGGGCCTTAAGCTTACTAACAGTTAGCCTCCTAGTAGGCTGATAATAGTACAAATATGAAAAGGTGAGAGTAAGCGCTAAAAGAGCTTAAAAGGCTAACAAACTTGTGGCTAAATCTTACAATTTATTACCTTCGATAAAGGCTAAACATAAAATATCACAATAAAGCCACAATAACACAATAAAATTAGAAACATGGATCCATGTCTAACTACTAAAAACAAAAGTACATAATAAAATCTCCTGGGAGATGCGAATTACAGTGGGAGTGTTGACACTCCTTAAAGGTGATACACAAGTGTGGGAAGTTGAATAAAAATACAAATATTAATACTTATAAGCAAAGTTATAAACCATAAAACGATTCCAAACTCACAATGTCAATCAAATATAAAGTCAATCAAAAATGGTGAAAAAATAGTGGAAAAAGTAAAATGTGAATGTTCGTATTAAACCGTGGGTGTGTCCTCCAACGTTGCTGATGGGTAGTGAGAGATCTATAGTCAAATGTAGATGTTAGATGAAGTTGTAGAAAAAATGAGTAAAGATGAGTGAAAAAAACACAATTCAACCTTTAGGCAAAGGTCATTTAGAACCAAAATACAAAAAACAAAAAGCAAAAAATAGAAAAAATAATGATAAATGATAAAATCCACTTTGGTAAAATCATATATGAAATGTAGCAATCCAAAAAAAAGAGTTCGTGTTAGTTGTGTGCAAAAAATGGGGGATTAAAACGGTGCATTGTCAGGTGTTGTAAGGCTGCAGGTTTTTTTGTTGCTATTTATTGTGATTTTACTTTTAACATCGGATGGGACATTGAACACACTGGGCACAGAATTTGTTTTAATCCCCCGTTTTTTGCACACAACTAACACGAACTCTTTTTTTTGGATTGCTACATTTCATATATGATTTTACCAAAGTGGATTTTATCATTTATCATTATTTTTTCTATTTTTTGCTTTTTGTTTTTTGTATTTTGGTTCTAAATGACCTTTGCCTAAAGGTTGAATTGTGTTTTTTTCACTCATCTTTACTCATTTTTTCTACAACTTCATCTAACATCTACATTTGACTATAGATCTCTCACTACCCATCAGCAACGTTGGAGGACACACCCACGGTTTAATACGAACATTCACATTTTACTTTTTCCACTATTTTTTCACCATTTTTGATTGACTTTATATTTGATTGACATTGTGAGTTTGGAATCGTTTTATGGTTTATAACTTTGCTTATAAGTATTAATATTTGTATTTTTATTCAACTTCCCACACTTGTGTATCACCTTTAAGGAGTGTCAACACTCCCACTGTAATTCGCATCTCCCAGGAGATTTTATTATGTACTTTTGTTTTTAGTAGTTAGACATGGATCCATGTTTCTAATTTTATTGTGTTATTGTGGTTTTATTGTGATATTTTATGTTTAGCCTTTATCGAAGGTAATAAATTGTAAGATTTAGCCACAAGTTTGTTAGCCTTTTAAGCTCTTTTAGCGCTTACTCTCACCTTTTCACAAGAGCACTAGATAACAGCACTATTACCTGTCATGTAGTGCTATATATACTACCTAGGTATCTCTATAACACACAATATTATACATTAAAAAGAGCACTAGATAACAGCACTATTACCTGTCATGTAGTGCTACATATACTACCTAGGTATCTCTATAACACAATATTATACATTAGCAAGAACACTAGATAACAGCACTATTACCTGTCATGTAGTGCTACAGATACTACCTAGGTATCTCTATAACACACAATATCATACATTAGCAAGAGCACTAGATAACAGCACTATTACCTGTCATGTAGTACTACAGAGGGTACCTAGGTATCTCTATAACACAATATTATACATTAGCAAGAGCATTAGATAACAGCACTATTACCTGTCATGTAGTGCTACAGATACTACCTAGGTATCTCTATAACACACAATATTATACATTAGCAAGATCACTAGATAACAGCACTATTACCTGTCATGTAGTGCTACAGATACTACCTAGGTATCTCTATAACACACAATATTATACATTAGCAAGAGAACTAGATAACAGCACTATTACCTGTCATGTAGTGCTACAGATGCTACCTAGGTATCTCTATAACACAATATTATACATTAGCAAGAGCACTAGATAACAGCACTATTACCTGTCATGTAGTGCTACAGATACTACCTAGGTATCTCTATAACACAATATTATACATTAGCAAGAGCACTAGATAACAGCACTATTACCTGTCATGTAGTGCTACAGATACTACCTAGGTATCTCTATAACACAATATTATACATTAGCAAGAGCACTAGATAACAGCACTATTACCTGTCATGTAGTGCTACAGATACTACCTAGGTATCTCTATAACACACAATATTATACATTAGCAAGATCACTAGATAACAGCACTATTACCTGTCATGTAGTGCTACAGATACTACCTAGGTATCTCTATAACACACAATATTATACATTAGCAAGAGCACTAGATAACAGCACTATTACCTGTCATGTAGTGCTACAGATACTACCTAGGTATCTCTATAACACACAATATTATACATTAGCAAGGGCACTAAATAACAGCATTATTACCTGTCATGTAGTACTACAGATACTACCTAGGTATCTCTATAACACACAATAATATACATTAGCAAGATCACAAGATAACAGCACTATTACCTGTCATGTAGTGCTACAGATAGTACCTAGGTATCTCTATAACACAATATTATACATTAGCAAGAGCACTAGATAAGAGCACTATTACCTGTCATGTAGTGCTACAGATACTACCTAGGTATCTCTATAATACATAATATTATACATTAGCAAGAGCACTAGATAACAGCACTATTATTACCTGTCATGTAGTGCTACAGATACTACCTAGGTATCACTATAACACATAATATTATACATTAGCAAGAGCACTAGATAACAGCACTATTACCTGTCATGTAGTACTACAGATACTACCTAGGTATCTCTATAACACACAATATTATACATTAGCAAGAGCACTAGATAACAGCACTATTACCTGTCATGTAGTGCTACATATACTACCTAGGTATCTCTATAACACACAATATTATACATTAGCAAGATCACTAGATAACAGCACTATTACCTGTCATGTAGTGCTACAGATGCTACCTAAGTATCTCTATAACACACAATATTATACATTAGCAAGAGCACTAGATAACAGCACTATTACCTGTCATGTAGTGCTACAGATACTACCTAGGTATCTCTATAACACATAATATTATACATTAGTAAGAGCACTAGATAACAGCACTATTACCTGTCATGTAGTGCTACAGATACTACCTAGGTATCTCTATAACACATAATATTATACATTAGTAAGAGCACTAGATAACAGCACTATTACCTGTCATGTAGTGCTACATATACTACCTAGGTATCTATATAACACATAATATTATACATTAGCAAGAGAACTAGATAACAGCACTATTACCTGTCATGTAGTGCTACAGATACTACCTAGGTATCTCTATAACACATAATATTATACATTAGCAAGAGCACTAGATAACAGCACTATTACCTGTCATGTAGTGCTACAGATACTACCTAGGTATCTCTATAACACAATATTATACATTAGCAAGAGCACTAGATAACAGCACTATTACCTGTCATGTAGTGCTACAGATACTACCTAGGTATCTCTATAACACACAATATTATACATTAGCAAGAGCACTAGATAACAGCACTATTACCTGTCATGTAGTGCTACAGATACTACATAGGTATCTCTATAACACACAATATTATACATTAGCAAGAGCACTAGATAACAGCCCTATTACCTATCATGTAGTCCTGCAGATGCTACCTAGGTATCTCTATAACACACAATATTATACATTAGCAAGAGCACTAGATAACAGCACTATTACCTGTCATGTAGTGCTACAGATGCTACCTAGGTATCTCTATAACACAATATTATACATTAGCAAGAGCATTAGATAACAGCACTATTACCTGTCATGTAATGCTACAGATGCTACCTATGTATCTCTATAACACACAATATTATACATTAGCAAGAGCACTAGATAACAGCACTATTACCTGTCATGTAGTGCTACAGATACTACCTAGGTATCTCTATAACACAATATTATACATTAGCAAGGGAACTAGATAACAGCACTATTACCTGTCATGTAGTGCTACAGATATTACCTAGGTATCTCTATAACACATAATATTATACATTAGCAAGAGCACTAGATAACAGCACTATTACCTGTCATGTAGTGCTACAGATATTACCTAGGTATCTCTATAACACAATATTATACATTAGCAAGAGCACTAGATAACAGCACTATTACCTGTCATGTAGTGCTACAGATACTACCTAGGTATCTCTATAACACACAATATTATACATTAGCAAGGGAACTAGATAACAGCACTATTACCTGTCATGTAGTGCTACAGATACTACCTAGGTATCTATATAACACACAATATTATGCATTAGCAAGAGCACTAGATAACAGCACTATTACCTGTCATGTAGTGCTACAGATACTACCTAGGTATCTCTATAACACATAATATTATACATTAGCAAGGGAACTAGATAACAGCACTATTACCTGTCATGTAGTGCTACAGATACTACCTAGGTATCTCTATAACACAATATTATACATTAGCAAGAGCACTAGATAAGAGCACTATTACCTGTCATGTAGTGCTACAGATACTACCTAGGTATCTCTATAATACATAATATTATACATTAGCAAGAGCACTAGATAACAGCACTATTATTACCTGTCATGTAGTGCTACAGATACTACCTAGGTATCACTATAACACATAATATTATACATTAGCAAGAGCACTAGATAACAGCACTATTACCTGTCATGTAGTACTACAGATACTACCTAGGTATCTCTATAACACACAATATTATACATTAGCAAGAGCACTAGATAACAGCACTATTACCTGTCATGTAGTGCTACATATACTACCTAGGTATCTCTATAACACACAATATTATACATTAGCAAGATCACTAGATAACAGCACTATTACCTGTCATGTAGTGCTACAGATGCTACCTAAGTATCTCTATAACACACAATATTATACATTAGCAAGAGCACTAGATAACAGCACTATTACCTGTCATGTAGTGCTACAGATACTACCTAGGTATCTCTATAACACATAATATTATACATTAGTAAGAGCACTAGATAACAGCACTATTACCTGTCATGTAGTGCTACAGATACTACCTAGGTATCTCTATAACACATAATATTATACATTAGTAAGAGCACTAGATAACAGCACTATTACCTGTCATGTAGTGCTACATATACTACCTAGGTATCTATATAACACATAATATTATACATTAGCAAGAGAACTAGATAACAGCACTATTACCTGTCATGTAGTGCTACAGATACTACCTAGGTATCTCTATAACACATAATATTATACATTAGCAAGAGCACTAGATAACAGCACTATTACCTGTCATGTAGTGCTACAGATACTACCTAGGTATCTCTATAACACAATATTATACATTAGCAAGAGCACTAGATAACAGCACTATTACCTGTCATGTAGTGCTACAGATACTACCTAGGTATCTCTATAACACACAATATTATACATTAGCAAGAGCACTAGATAACAGCACTATTACCTGTCATGTAGTGCTACAGATACTACCTAGGTATCTCTATAACACACAATATTATACATTAGCAAGAGAAATAGATAACAGCATTATTACCTGTCATGTAGTGCTACAGATACTACCTAGGTATCTCTATAACACACAATATTATACATTAGCAAGAGAACTAGATAACAGCACTATTACCTGTCATGTAGTGCTACAGATACTACCTAGGTATCTCTATAACACATAATATTATACATTAGCAAGAGCACTAGATAACAGCACTATTACCTGTCATGTAGTGCTACAGATACTACCTAGGTATCTATATAACACACAATATTATGCATTAGCAAGAGCACTAGATAACAGCACTATTACCTGTCATGTAGTGCTACAGATACTACCTAGGTATCTCTATAACACATAATATTATACATTAGCAAGGGAACTAGATAACAGCACTATTACCTGTCATGTAGTGCTACAGATACTACCTAGGTATCTCTATAACACAATATTATACATTAGCAAGAGCACTAGATAAGAGCACTATTACCTGTCATGTAGTGCTACAGATACTACCTAGGTATCTCTATAATACATAATATTATACATTAGCAAGAGCACTAGATAACAGCACTATTATTACCTGTCATGTAGTGCTACAGATACTACCTAGGTATCACTATAACACATAATATTATACATTAGCAAGAGCACTAGATAACAGCACTATTACCTGTCATGTAGTACTACAGATACTACCTAGGTATCTCTATAACACACAATATTATACATTAGCAAGAGCACTAGATAACAGCACTATTACCTGTCATGTAGTGCTACATATACTACCTAGGTATCTCTATAACACACAATATTATACATTAGCAAGATCACTAGATAACAGCACTATTACCTGTCATGTAGTGCTACAGATGCTACCTAAGTATCTCTATAACACACAATATTATACATTAGCAAGAGCACTAGATAACAGCACTATTACCTGTCATGTAGTGCTACAGATACTACCTAGGTATCTCTATAACACATAATATTATACATTAGTAAGAGCACTAGATAACAGCACTATTACCTGTCATGTAGTGCTACAGATACTACCTAGGTATCTCTATAACACATAATATTATACATTAGTAAGAGCACTAGATAACAGCACTATTACCTGTCATGTAGTGCTACATATACTACCTAGGTATCTCTATAACACATAATATTATACATTAGCAAGAGAACTAGATAACAGCACTATTACCTGTCATGTAGTGCTACAGATACTACCTAGGTATCTCTATAACACATAATATTATACATTAGCAAGAGCACTAGATAACAGCACTATTACCTGTCATGTAGTGCTACAGATACTACCTAGGTATCTCTATAACACAATATTATACATTAGCAAGAGCACTAGATAACAGCACTATTACCTGTCATGTAGTGCTACAGATACTACCTAGGTATCTCTATAACACACAATATTATACATTAGCAAGAGCACTAGATAACAGCACTATTACCTGTCATGTAGTGCTACAGATACTACCTAGGTATCTCTATAACACACAATATTATACATTAGCAAGAGAAATAGATAACAGCATTATTACCTGTCATGTAGTGCTACAGATACTACCTAGGTATCTCTATAACACACAATATTATACATTAGCAAGAGAACTAGATAACAGCACTATTACCTGTCATGTAGTGCTACAGATACTACCTAGGTATCTCTATAACACATAATATTATACATTAGCAAGAGCACTAGATAACAGCACTATTACCTGTCATGTAGTGCTACAGATACTACCTAGGTATCTATATAACACACAATATTATACATTAGCAAGAGCACTAGATAACAGCACTATTACCTGTCATGTAGTGCTACACATACTACCTAGGTATCTCTATAACACACAATATTATACATTAGCAAGAGCACTAGATAACAGCACTATTACCTGTCATGTAGTGCTACAGATACTACCTAGGTATCTCTATAACACAATATTATACATTAGCAAGAGCACTAGATAACAGCACTATTACCTGTCATGTAGTGCTACAGATACTACCTAGGTATCTCTATAACACATAATATTATACATTAGCAAGAGAACTAGATAACAGCACTATTACCTGTCATGTAGTGCTACAGATACTACCTAGGTATCTCTATAACACATAATATTATACATTAGCAAGAGCACTAGATAACAGCACTATTACCTGTCATGTAGTGCTACAGATACTACCTAGGTATCTCTATAACACACAATATTATACATTAGCAAGAGCACAAGATAACAGCACTATTACCTGTCATGTAGTGCTACAGATACTACCTAGGTACCTCTATAACACAATATTATACATAAGGAAGAGCACTAGATAACAGCACTATTACCTGTCATGTAGTGCTACAGATACTACCTAGGTATCTATATAACACACAATATTATACATTAGCAAGAGCACTGTATAACAGCACTATTACCTGTCATGTAGTGCTACAGATACTACCTAGGTATCACTATAACACACAATATTATACATTAGCAAGAGCACTAGATAACAGCACTATTACCTGTCATGTAGTGCTACAGATACTACCTAGGTATCTCTATAACACAATATTATACATTAGCAAGAGCTCTAGATAACAGCACTATTACCTGTCATGTAGTGCTACAGATACTACCTAGGTATCTCTATAACACATAATATTATACATTAGCAAGAGCACTAGATAACAGCACTATTACCTGTCATGTAGTGCTACAGATACTACCTAGGTATCTCTATAACACACAATATTATACATTAGCAAGATCACTAGATAACAGCACTATTACCTGTCATGTAGTGCTACAGATACTACCTAGGTATCTCTATAACACATAATATTATACATTAGCAAGAGCACTAGATAACAGCACTATTACCTGTCATGTAGTGCTACAGATACTACCTAGGTATCTATATAACACACAATATTATACATTAGCAAGAGCACTAGATAACAGCACTATTACCTGTCATGTAGTGCTACACATACTACCTAGGTATCTCTATAACACACAATATTATACATTAGCAAGAGCACTAGATAACAGCACTATTACCTGTCATGTAGTGCTACAGATACTACCTAGGTATCTCTATAACACACAATATTATACATTAGCAAGAGCACTAGATAACAGCACCATTACCTGTCATGTAGTGCTACATATACTACCTAGGTATCTCTATAACACACAATATTATACATTAGCAAGAGCACTAGATAACAGCACTATTACCTGTCATGTAGTGCTACATATACTACCTAGGTATCTCTATAACACACAATATTATACATTAGCAAGAGCACTAGATAACAGCACTATTACCTGTCATATAGTGCTACAGATACTACCTAGGTATCTCTATAACACAATATTATACATTAGCAAGAGCACTAGATAACAGCACTATTACCTGTCATGTAGTGCTACAGATACTACATAGGTATCTCTATAACACACAATATTATACATTAGCAAGAGCACTAGATAACAGCCCTATTACCTATCATGTAGTCCTGCAGATGCTACCTAGGTATCTCTATAACACAAAATATTATACATTAGCAAGAGCACTAGATAACAGCACTATTACCTGTCATGTAGTGCTACAGATGCTACCTAGGTATCTCTATAACACAATATTATACATTAGCAAGAGCATTAGATAACAGCACTATTACCTGTCATGTAATGCTACAGATGCTACCTAGGTATCTCTATAACACACAATATTATACATTAGCAAGAGCACTAGAAAACAGCACTATTACCTGTCATGTAGTGCTACAGATACTACCTATGTATCTCTATAACACACAATATTATACATTAGCAAGAGCACTAGATAACAGCACTATTACCTGTCATGTAGTGCTACAGATACTACCTAGGTATCTCTATAACACAATATTATACATTAGCAAGGGAACTAGATAACAGCACTATTACCTGTCATGTAGTGCTACAGATATTACCTAGGTATCTCTATAACACATAATATTATACATTAGCAAGAGCACTAGATAACAGCACTATTACCTGTCATGTAGTGCTACAGATATTACCTAGGTATCTCTATAACACAATATTATACATTAGCAAGGGAACTAGATAACAGCACTATTACCTGTCATGTAGTGCTACAGATACTACCTAGGTATCTCTATAACACACAATATTATACATTAGCAAGGGAACTAGATAACAGCACTATTACCTGTCATGTAGTGCAACAGATACTACCTAGGTATCTATATAACACACAATATTATGCATTAGCAAGAGCACTAGATAACAGCACTATTACCTTTCATGTAGTGCTACAGATACTACCTAGGTATCTCTATAACACACAATATTATACATTAGCAAGAGCACTAGATAACAGCACTATTACCTGTCATGTAGTGCTACAGATACTACCTAGGTATCTCTATAACACAATATTATACATTAGCAAGAGCACTAGATAACAGCACTATTACCTGTCATGTAGTGCTACAGATACTACCTAGGTATCTCTATAATACATAATATTATACATTAGCAAGAGCACTAGATAACAGCACTATTATTACCTGTCATGTAGTGCTACAGATACTACCTAGGTATCTCTATAACACACAATATTATACATTAGCAAGAGCACTAGATAACAGCACTATTACCTGTCATGTAGTGCTACAGATACTACCTAGGTATCTCTATAACACACAATATTATACATTAGCAAGAGCGCTAGATAACAGCACCATTACCTGTCATGTAGTGCTACATATACTACCTAGGTATCTCTATAACACACAATATTATACATTAGCAAGAGCACTAGATAACAGCACTATTATTACCTGTCATGTAGTGCTACAGATACTACCTAGGTATCTCTATAACACACAATATTATACATTAGCAAGAGCACTAGATAACAGCACTATTACCTGTCATGTAGTGCTACAGATACTACCTAGGTATCTCTATAACACACAATATTATACATTAGCAAGAGCGCTAGATAACAGCACCATTACCTGTCATGTAGTGCTACATATACTACCTAGGTATCTCTATAACACACAATATTATACATTAGCAAGATCACTAGATAACAGCACTATTACCTGTCATGTAGTGCTACAGATACTACCTAGGTATCTCTATAACACATAATATTATACATTAGCAAGAGCACTAGATAACAGCACTATTACCTGTCATGTAGTGCTACAGATACTACCTAGGTATCTATATAACACACAATATTATACATTAGCAAGAGCACTAGATAACAGCACTATTACCTGTCATGTAGTGCTACACATACTACCTAGGTATCTCTATAACACACAATATTATACATTAGCAAGAGCACTAGATAACAGCACTATTACCTGTCATGTAGTGCTACAGATACTACCTAGGTATCTCTATAACACAATATTATACATTATCAAGAGCACTAGATAACAGCACTATTACCTGTCATGTAGTGCTACACATACTACCTAGGTATCTCTATAACACACAATATTATACATTAGCAAGAGCACTAGATAACAGCACTATTACCTGTCATGTAGTGCTACAGATACTACCTAGGTATCTCTATAACACACAATATTATACATTAGGAAGAGCACTAGATAACAGCACCATTACCTGTCATGTAGTGCTACATATACTAACTAGGTATCTCTATAACACACAATATTATACATTAGCAAGAGCACTAGATAACAGCACTATTACCTGTCATATAGTGCTACAGATACTACATAGGTATCTCTATAACACAATATTATACATTAGCAAGAGCACTAGATAACAGCACTATTACCTGTCATGTAGTGCTACAGATACTACATAGGTATCTCTATAACACACAATATTATACATTAGCAAGAGCACTAGATAACAGCCCTATTACCTATCATGTAGTCCTGCAGATGCTACCTAGGTATCTCTATAACACAAAATATTATACATTAGCAAGAGCACTAGATAACAGCACTATTACCTGTCATGTAGTGCTACAGATGCTACCTAGGTATCTCTATAACACAATATTATACATTAGCAAGAGCATTAGATAACAGCACTATTACCTGTCATGTAATGCTACAGATGCTACCTAGGTATCTCTATAACACACAATATTATACATTAGCAAGAGCACTAGAAAACAGCACTATTACCTGTCATGTAGTGCTACAGATACTACCTAGGTATCTCTATAACACACAATATTATACATTAGCAAGAGCACTAGATAACAGCACTATTACCTGTCATGTAGTGCTACAGATACTACCTAGGTATCTCTATAACACAATATTATACATTAGCAAGGGAACTAGATAACAGCACTATTACCTGTCATGTAGTGCTACAGATATTACCTAGGTATCTCTATAACACATAATATTATACATTAGCAAGAGCACTAGATAACAGCACTATTACCTGTCATGTAGTGCTACAGATATTACCTAGGTATCTCTGTAACACAATATTATACATTAGCAAGGGAACTAGATAACAGCACTATTACCTGTCATGTAGTGCTACAGATACTACCTAGGTATCTCTATAACACACAATATTATACATTAGCAAGGGAACTAGATAACAGCACTATTACCTGTCATGTAGTGCAACAGATACTACCTAGGTATCTATATAACACACAATATTATGCATTAGCAAGAGCACTAGATAACAGCACTATTACCTTTCATGTAGTGCTACAGATACTACCTAGGTATCTCTATAACACACAATATTATACATTAGCAAGAGCACTAGATAACAGCACTATTACCTGTCATGTAGTGCTACAGATACTACCTATGTATCTCTATAACACAATATTATACATTAGCAAGAGCACTAGATAACAGCACTATTACCTGTCATGTAGTGCTACAGATACTACCTAGGTATCTCTATAATACATAATATTATACATTAGCAAGAGCACTAGATAACAGCACTATTATTACCTGTCATGTAGTGCTACAGATACTACCTAGGTATCACTATAACACATAATATTACACATTAGCAAGAGCACTAGATAACAGCACTATTACCTGTCATGTAGTACTACAGATACTACCTAGGTATCTCTATAACACACAATATTATAAATTAGCAAGAGCACTAGATAACAGCACTATTACCTGTCATGTAGTGCTACATATACTACCTAGGTATCTCTATAACACACAATATTATACATTAGCAAGATCACTAGATAACAGCACTATTACCTGTCAGGTAGTGCTACAGATGCTACCTAAGTATCTCTATAACACACAATATTATACATTAGCAAGAGCACTAGATAACAGCACTATTACCTGTCATGTAGTGCTACAGATACTACCTAGGTATCTCTATAACACACAATATTATACATTAGCAAGAGCACTAGATAACAGCACTATTACCTGTCATGTAGTGCTACAGATACTACCTAGGTATCTCTATAACACACAATATTATACATTAGCAAGAGAACTAGATAACAGCACTATTACCTGTCATGTAGTGCTACAGATGCTACCTAGGTATCTCTATAACACACAATATTATACATTAGCAAGAGAACTAGATAACAGCACTATTACCTGTCATGTAGTGCTACAGATACTACCTAGGTATCTCTATAACACATAATATTATACATTAGCAAGAGCACTAGATAACAGCACTATTACCTGTCATGTAGTGCTACAGATACTACCTAGGTATCTATATAACACACAATATTATACATTAGCAAGAGCACTAGATAACAGCACTATTACGTGTCATGTAGTGCTACACATACTACCTAGGTATCTATATAACACACAATATTATACATTAGCAAGAGCACTAGATAACAGCACTATTACCTGTCATGTAGTGCTACACATACTACCTAGGTATCTCTATAACACACAATATTATACATTAGCAAGAGCACTAGATAACAGCACTATTACCTGTCATGTAGTGCTACAGATACTACCTAGGTATCTCTATAACACAATATTATACATTAGCAAGAGCACTAGATAACAGCACTATTACCTGTCATGTAGTGCTACACATACTACCTAGGTATCTCTATAACACACAATATTATACATTAGCAAGAGCACTAGATAACAGCACTATTACCTGTCATGTAGTGCTACAGATACTACCTAGGTATCTATATAACACACAATATTATACATTAGCAAGAGCACTAGATAACAGCACTATTACCTGTCATGTAGTGCTACACATACTACCTAGGTATCTCTATAACACACAATATTATACATTAGCAAGAGCACTAGATAACAGCACTATTACCTGTCATGTAGTGCTACAGATACTACCTAGGTATCACTATAACACATAATATTATACATTAGCAAGAGCACTAGATAACAGCACTATTACCTGTCATGTAGTACTACAGATACTACCTAGGTATCTCTATAACACACAATATTATAAATTAGCAAGAGCACTAGATAACAGCACCATTACCTGTCATGTAGTGCTACATATACTACCTAGGTATCTCTATAACACACAATATTATACATTAGCAAGATCACTAGATAACAGCACTATTACCTGTCATGTAGTGCTACAGATGCTACCTAAGTATCTCTATAACACACAATATTATACATTAGCAAGAGCACTAGATAACAGCACTATTACCTGTCATGTAGTGCTACAGATACTACCTAGGTATCTCTATAACACACAATATTATACATTAGCAAGAGCACTAGATAACAGCACTATTACCTGTCATGTAGTGCTACAGATACTACCTAGGTATCTCTATAACACACAGTATTATACATTAGCAAGAGAACTAGATAACAGCACTATTACCTGTCATGTAGTGCTACAGATACTACCTAGGTATCTCTATAACACACAATATTATACATTAGCAAGAGAACTAGATAACAGCACTATTACCTGTCATGTAGTGCTACATATACTACCTAGGTATCTCTATAACACACAATATTATACATTAGCAAGATCACTAGATAACAGCACTATTACCTGTCAGGTAGTGCTACAGATGCTACCTAAGTATCTCTATAACACACAATATTATACATTAGCAAGAGCACTAGATAACAGCACTATTACCTGTCATGTAGTGCTACAGATACTACCTAGGTATCTCTATAACACACAATATTATACATTAGCAAGAGAACTAGATAACAGCACTATTACCTGTCATGTAGTGCTACAGATACTACCTAGGTATCTCTATAACACATAATATTATACATTAGCAAGAGCACTAGATAACAGCACTATTACCTGTCATGTAGTGCTACAGATACTACCTAGGTATCTCTATAACACACAATATTATACATTAGCAAGAGAACTAGATAACAGCACTATTACCTGTCATGTAGTGCTACAGATACTACCTAGGTATCTCTATAACACACAATATTATACATTAGCAAGAGAACTAGATAACAGCACTATTACCTGTCATGTAGTGCTACATATACTACCTAGGTATCTCTATAACACAGAATATTATACATTAGCAAGATCACTAGATAACAGCACTATTACCTGTCAGGTAGTGCTACAGATGCTACCTAAGTATCTCTATAACACACAATATTATACATTAGCAAGAGCACTAGATAACAGCACTATTACCTGTCATGTAGTGCTACAGATACTACCTAGGTATCTCTATAACACACAATATTATACATTAGCAAGAGAACTAGATAACAGCACTATTACTACCTGTCATGTAGTGCTACAGATACTACCTAGGTATCTCTATAACACATAATATTATACATTAGCAAGAGCACTAGATAACAGCACTATTACTACCTGTCATGTAGTGCTACATATACTACCTAGGTATCTCTATAACACACAATATTATACATTAGCAAGAGCACAAGATAACAGCACTATTACCTGTCATGTAGTGCTACAGATACTACCTAGGTATCTCTATAACACACAATATTATACATTAGCAAGATCACTAGATAACAGCACTATTACCTGTCAGGTAGTGCTACAGATGCTACCTAAGTATCTCTATAACACACAATATTATACATTAGCAAGAGCACTAGATAACAGCACTATTACCTGTCATGTAGTGCTACAGATACTACCTAGGTATCTCTATAACACACAATATTATACATTAGCAAGAGAACTAGATAACAGCACTATTACTACCTGTCATGTAGTGCTACAGATACTACCTAGGTATCTCTATAACACATAATATTATACATTAGCAAGAGCACTAGATAACAGCACTATTACTACCTGTCATGTAGTGCTACATATACTACCTAGGTATCTCTATAACACACAATATTATACATTAGCAAGAGCACAAGATAACAGCACTATTACCTGTCATGTAGTGCTACAGATACTACCTAGGTACCTCTATAACACAATATTATACATAAGGAAGAGCACTAGATAACAACACTATTACCTGTCATGTAGTGCTACAGATACTACCTAGGTATCTCTATAACACACAATATTATACATTAGCAAGAGCACTGTATAACAGCACTATTACCTGTCATGTAGTGCTACAGATACTACCTAGGTATCACTATAACACACAATATTATACATTAGCAAGAGCACTAGATAACAGCACTATTACCTGTCATGTAGTGCTACAGATACTTCCTAGGTATCTCTAAAACACACAATAGTATACATTAGCAAGAGCACTAGATAACAGCACTATTAATTGTCATGTAGTGCTACAGATACTACCTAGGTATCTCTATAACACAATATTATACATTAGCAAGAGCTCTAGATAACAGCACTATTACCTGTCATGTAGTGCTACAGATACTACCTAGGTATCTCTATAACACATAATATTATACATTAGCAAGAGCACTAGATAACAGCACTATTACCTGTTATGTAGTGCTACAGATACTACCTAGGTATCTCTATAACACATAATATTATACATTAGCAAGAACACTAGATAACAGCACTATTACCTGTCATGTAGTGCTACAGATACTACCTAGGTATCTCTATAACACACTATATTATACATTAGCAAGATCACTAGATAACCGCACTATTACCTGTCATGAAGTGCTACAGATACTACCTAGGTATCTCTATAACACAATATTATACATTAGCAAGAGCACTAGATAACAGCACTATTACCTGTCATGTAGTGCTACAGATACTACCTAGGTATCTCTATAACACACAATATTATACATTAGCAAGAGTACTAGATAACAGCACTATTACCTGTCATGTAGTGCTACAGATGCTACCTAGGTATCTCTATAACACAATATTATACATTAGCAAGAGCACTAGATAACAGCACTATTACCTGTCATGTAGTGCTACAGATACTACCTAGGTATCTCTATAACACACAATATTATACATTAGCAAGAGCACTAGATAACAGCACTATTACCTGTCATGTAGTGCTACAGATACTACCTAGGCATCTCTATAACACAATATTATACATTAGCAAGAGCACTAGATAACAGCACTATTACCTGTCATGTAGTGCTACAGATACTACCTAGGTATCTCTATAACACAATATTATACATTAGCAAGAGCACTAGATAACAGCACTATTACCTGTCATGTAGTGCTACAGATACTACCTAGGTATCTCTATAACACAGAATATTATACATTAGCAAGAGCACTAGATAACAGCACTATTACCTGTCATGTAGTGCTACACATACTACCTAGGTATCTCTATAACACACAATATTATACATTAGCAAGAGCACTAGATAACAGCACTATTACCTGTCATGTAGTGCTACTGATACTACCTAGGTATCTCTATAACACACAATATTATACATTAGCAAAAGCACTAGATAACAGCACTATTACCTGTCATGTAGTGCTACAGATACTACCTAGGTATCTCTATAACACACAATATTATACATTAGCAAGAGCACTAGATAACAGCACCATTACCTGTCATGTAGTGCTACATATACTACCTAGGTATCTCTATAACACACAATATTATACATTAGCAAGAGCACAAGATAACAGCACTATTACCTGTCATGTAGTGCTACAGATACTACCTAGGTACCTCTATAACACAATATTATACATAAGGAAGAGCACTAGATAACAGCACTATTACCTGTCATGTAGTGCTACAGATACTACCTAGGTACCTCTATAACACAATATTATACATTAGCAAGAGCACTAGATAACAGCACTATTACCTGTCATGTAATGCTACAGATGCTACCTAGGTATCTCTATAACACATAATATTATACATTAGCAAGAGCACTAGATAACAGCACTATTACCTGTCATGTAGTGCTACAGATACTTCCTAGGTATCTCTAAAACACACAATAGTATACATTAGCAAGAGCACTAGATAACAGCACTATTACCTGTCATGTAGTGCTACAGATACTACCTAGGTATCTCTATAACACACAATATTATACATTAGCAAGAGTACTAGATAACAGCACTATTACCTGTCATGTAGTGCTACAGATACTACCTAGGTATCTCTATAACACACAATATTATACATTAGCAAGAGCACTAGATAACAGCACTATTACCTGTCATGTAGTGCTACAGATGGTACCTAGGTATCTCTATAACACACAATATTATACATTAGCAAGAGCACTAGATAACAGCACTATTACCTGTCATGTAGTGCTACAGATGGTACCTAGGTATCTCTATAACACACAATATTATACATTAGCAAGAGCTCTAGATAACAGCAATATTACCTGTCATGTAGTGCTACATATACTGCCTAGGTATCTCTATAACACACAAAATTATACATTAGCAAGAGCTCTAGATAACAGCACTATTACCTGTCATGTAGTGCTACAGACACTACCTAGGTATCTATATAACACACAATATTATACATTAGCAAGAGCACTAGATAACAGCTCTATTACCTGTCATGTAGTGCTACAGATACTACATAGGTATCTCTATAACACACAATATTATACATAAGCAAGAGCACTAGATAACAGCACTATTACCTGTCATGTAGTGCTACAGATGCTACCTAGGTATCTCTATAACACATAATATTATACATTAGCAAGAGCACTAGATAACAGCACTATTACCTGTCATGTAGTGCTACAGATACTACCTAGGTATCTCTATAACACACAATATTATACATTAGCAAGAGCACTAGATAACAGCACTATTACCTGTCATGTAGTGCTACAGATACTACCTAGGTATCTCTATAACACACAATATTATACATTAGCAAGAGCACTAGATAGCAGCACTATTACCTGTCATGTAGTGCTACATATAATATCTAGGTATCTCTATAACACAATATTATACATTAGCAAGAGTACTAGATAACAGCACTATTACCTGTCATGTAGTGCTACAGATGCTACCTAGGTATCTCTATAACACAATATTATACATTAGCAAGAGCACTAGATAACAGCACTATTACCTGTCATGTAGTGCTACAGATACTACCTAGGTATCTCTATAACACACAATATTATACATTAGCAAGAGCACTAGATAACAGCACTATTACCTGTCATGTAGTGCTACAGATACTACCTAGGCATCTCTATAACACAATATTATACATTAGCAAGAGCACTAGATAACAGCACTATTACCTGTCATGTAGTGCTACAGATACTACCTAGGTATCTCTATAACACAATATTATACATTAGCAAGAGCACTAGATAACAGCACTATTACCTGTCATGTAGTGCTACAGATACTACCTAGGTATCTCTATAACACAGAATATTATACATTAGCAAGAGCACTAGATAACAGCACTATTACCTGTCATGTAGTGCTACAGATACTACCTAGGTATCTCTATAATACATAATAGTATACATTAGCAAGAGCACTATATAACAGCACTATTACCTGTCATGTAGTGCTACAGATACTACCTAGGTATCTCTATAACACAATATTATACATTAGCAAGAGCACTAGATAACAGCACTATTACCTGTCATGTAGTGCTACAGATACTACCTAGGTATCTCTATAACACACAATATTAAACATTAGCAAGAGCACTTGATAACAGCACTATTACCTGTCATGTACTGCTACAGATACTACCTAGGTATCTCTATAACACACAATATTATAAATTAGCAAGAGCACTAGATAACAGCCCTATTACCTGTCATGTAGTGCTACAGATAATACCTAGGTATCTATATAACACACAATATTATACATTAGCAAGAGCACTAGATAACAGCACTATTACCTGTCATGTAGTGCTACAGATACTACCTAGGTATCTCTATAACACATAATATTATACATTAGCAAGAGCACTAGATAACAGCACTATTACCTGTCATGTAGTGCTACAGATACTACCTAGGTATCTCTATAACACACAATATTGTACATTAGCAAGAGCACTAGATAACAGCACTATTACCTGTCATGTAGTGCTACAGATACTACCTAGGTATCTCTATAACACACAATATTATACATTAGCAAGAGCACTAGATAACAGCACTATTACCTGTCATGTAGTGCTGCAGATGCTACCTAGGTATCTCTATAACATACAATATTATACATTAGCAAGAGCACTAGATAACAGCACTATTACCTGTCATATAGTGCTACAGACATGTGCAGGTTACCTACCTAGGTATCTCTTTAACCCCTTAATGGCCGTAGTAACCATGGACGTTCCTGGCACGTCATCCGGTAAAACGAGCACTGGAAGCGATCACTGATCGCTTCAGCCACTCTCAGTGTATTGCCACAATGTCTCGAGATTGTGGAATTGTGCAATACTTTCCAGAGAGTAACCGATACAGAGAGGGCCACTCGGCCCATCGCTGGAGGGGGGGCGGGAACGGGTGGGGCCGGGTGGGACCGCTACACTACAGAAAAACATAATTTATGTAAGAACTTACCTGATAAATTAATTTCTTTCATGGTGGCGAGAGTCCACGAGCTAGTTACTGATGGGATATACATTCCTACCAGGAGGGGACAAAGTTTCCCAAACCTCAAGTGCCTATTAATACACCTCCCACCTCACTCATACCTCAGTTTAACGTATAGCCAAGTTAGTGAGGTGTATAAGGAGTAAAAGCATGAAAAAGAGGAACAGGATAAATAATGTGCTTTATACAAAAAAATCATAACCCTAAAAAAACGGGTGGATCTCGTGGACTCTCGCCACAATGAAAGAAATGAAGTTATCAGGTAAGTTCTTACATAAATTTTTTCTTTCATATACAGGGAGTGCAGAATTATTAGGCAAATGAGTATTTTGACCACATCATGTTGTCTTACTCCAAGCTGTATAGGCTCGAAAGCCTACTACCAATTAAGCATATTAGGTGATGTGCATCTCTGTAATGAGAAGGGGTGTGGTCTAATGACATCAACACCCTATATCAGGTGTGCATAATTATTAGGCAACTTCCTTTCCTTTGGCAAAATGGGTCAAAAGAAGGACTTGACAGGCTCAGAAAAGTCAAAAATAGTGAGATATCTTGCAGAGGGATGCAGCACTCTTAAAATTGCAAAGCTTCTGAAGCGTGATCATCGAACAATCAAGCATTTCATTCAAAATAGTCAACAGGGTCGCAAGAAGCGTGTGGAAAAACCAAGGCGCAAAATAACTGAAATGAACTGAGAAAAGTCAAGCGTGCAGCTGCCAAGATGCCACTTGCCACCAGTTTGGCCATATTTCAGAGCTGCAACATCACTGGAGTGCCCAAAAGCACAAGGTGTGCAATACTCAGAGACATGGCCAAGGTAAGAAAGGCTGAAAGACGACCACCACTGAACAAGACACACAAGCTGAAACGTCAAGACTGGGCCAAGAAATATCTCAAGACTGATTTTTCTAAGGTTTTATGGACTGATGAAATGAGAGTGAGTCTTGATGGGCCAGATGGATGGGCCCGTGGCTGGATTGGTAAAGGGCAGAGAGCTCCAGTCCGACTCAGACGCCAGCAAGGTGGAGGTGGAGTACTGGTTTGGGCTGGTATCATCAAAGATGAGCTTGTGGGGCCTTTTCGGGTTGAGGATGGAGTCAAGCTCAACTCCCAGTCCTACTGCCAGTTTCTGGAAGACACCTTCTTCAAGCAGTGGTACAGGAAGAAGTCTGCATCCTTCAAGAAAAACATGATTTTCATGCAGGAGAGTGCTCCATCACACGCGTCCAAGTACTCCACAGCGCGGCTGGCAAGAAAGGGTATAAAAAAAGAAAATCTAATGACATGGCCTCCTTGTTCACCTGATCTGAACCCCATTGAGAACCTGTGGTCTATCATCAAATGTGAGATTTACAAGGAGGGAAAACAGTACACCTCTCTGAACAGTGTCTGGGAGGCTGTGGTTGCTGCTGCACGCAATGTTGATGGTGAACAGATCAAAACACTGACAGAATCCATGGATGGCAGGCTTTTGAGTGTCCTTGCAAAGAAAGGTGGCTATATTGGTCACTGATTTGTTTTTGTTTTGTTTTTGAATGTCAGAAATGTATATTTGTGAATGTTGAGATGTTATATTGGTTTCACTGGTAAAAATAAATAATTGAATTGGGTATATATTTGTTTTTTGTTAAGTTGCCTAATAATTATGCACAGTAATAGTCACCTGCACACACAGATATCCCCCTAAAATAGCTAAAACTAAAAACAAACTAAAAACTACTTCCAAAAATATTCAGCTTTGATATTAATGAGTTTTTTGGGTTCATTGAGAACATGGTTGTTGTTCAATAATAAAATTAATCCTCAAAAATACAACTTGCCTAATAATTCTGCACTCCCTGTAGGTGGTGAGAGTCCATAAGCTAGTTACTAATGGGATATAATATCCAAAAAACTTAAATCATAGACACTAGAATCAAACTGAGATAGCTGCCTGAAACTTTACATAAAAAGTGCCCACTCCTTAGCTGAGTGTCTTATATAATAAAAGTATATACTTACCGTGTAAGACACCCTTCCACATATAGCAGACAGCCAAACCAGTACTGGAATATATCAGCAGAAGTAATGGTACAAAGATATATTGTCGATCTATAAAGGGAGGCAGCAGATAAATCCCTGAAACCAATTTACAGAGAGCCTTATGAAAAAGCTTTCACATAGGTGAAAACATGGCATTATCAGGCAATACTGCCTCCACATCCCTTAGACAAACACTGCCTTTAGAGAGGAACTGGTCTTTAATATACTTAGAAACGCCTTTCACAGAAGAATCAAGCACATGATTGACCTGTCAATCCCACCTCCTAAGGAGGCAACATTTTTAAAACTTAGGTATGAGTTAGGTGGGAGGTGTATTTATAGGCATTTGAGGTTTGGGAAACTTTGCCCCCTCCTGGTAGGAATGTATATCCCATCAGTAACTAGCTTGTGGACTCTTGCCACCTATATAAAATAAATATATTCTCTAAGAGTGGCAGGGAAGGGGAAGGGGAAGGAGGAGAGAGAGGGGGGTCCTTGATGTGGAGGGGGGATTACAGGATAGGGATATGATCTCGGAGGGGGTAAATGAGGGAGGGGGCAGCTACACTAGAGAAAAAAATGATTTTTTTAATATAAAAATAAAAATTATAGCAAGCTGGGTACTGGCAGACAACTGCAAGTACCTAAGATGTCAGAAATCAGTTAGAGGGGGGGAGGTTTAGAACGTTTTTTGGGGGTTCAGGGAGGTTGCGGGGGTAAGGGGGGAACCTAAACTATAGAAAATATATTTTAAAAAAAATGTATTAAAAAAAAAAGCCTTATATTTTCAAACTGGCAGAATTTCTGCCATTTCTTAAGATGGGGGGTGGGGGAAGGGAAGAGAGCTGTTTGAGAGGGATCAGGGGGTGGGAAGTGTCAGTTGGGAGGGTAATCCATACACTAAAGCTAAAATTAACCCTACAAGCTACCTAATTAACCCCTTCACTGCTGGGAATAATAAAAGTGTGGTGCGCAGCGGCATTTAGAGGCCTTCTAATTACCAAAAAGCAATGCCAAAGCCATATATGTCTGCTATTTCTGAACAAAGGGGATCCCAGAGAAGCATTTACAACCATTTGTGCCATAATTGCACAAGCTGTGTGTAAATAATTTCAGTGAGAAAGCTAAAGTTTGTGAAAAAGTTAACGATTTTGTTTATTTGATCGCATTTGGCGGTGAAATGGTGGCATGAAATATACCAAAATGGGCCTAGATCAATACTTTGGGTTGTGTATTTCTGTTGAAATGGAGTGATAGCAAAAATGCTAAAAAGACTCTGGTCTTTAGGGGAAGTTTTATTCTGAAATGCAGGGTCCGTTAATGGGGTAAACATTGGGTATTTCTAAACTCAGGACAAAATTTAGAAACTATTTAGCATGGGTGTTTTTTAGTGATTATAGATGCGTAACAGATTTTGGGGGTCAAAGTTAGAAAAATTTAGTTTTTTTTCAATTTTTTCATCATATTTTATAAAAATTTGTTACAGTAAATTAAATAATATGATGAAAATAATGGTATCTTTAGAAAGTCAATTTCGTGGTGAGAACAACGGTATATAATATGTGTGGGTACCGTAAGTGAGTAAGAGGAAAATTACAGCTAAACACAAACACAACAGCTCTGGTCCTAAACGGTAAGAAAATTGAAAAACGGTCTGGTCACATACGGGTAGATTACGAGTTTTGCGCTAAACAGGGTGCGAAACTAATGCCAAAAAAGTTGCGTTATTTCACTCTCCATAGCGCTGCCGTTGCAAGTTACTGAAAAGCCTCCTTGTGCGTGCGATATGGTGGCGATAAGCTCCATACCACACAAAATCCAAGGGCTGCTTTGACGTGCTTGTGCACGCTTTTCCCTATAGACATCAATGGGGAGAAGGTATTAGAAAAAAACCTAACACCTGAAGTGCGGAATGAATAATCTCAGTAACGCAACCACATTGATGTCTATGAAGGAAAAAATGAAACGTTTAAACCTAACACCCTAACATAAACCCCAAGTCTAAACACCCCTAATCTGCTGCCCCCGACATTGCTAACACCTAAAGTTTTTAACCCCTAATCTGCCGCCCCCGACATTGCGGAAACTAATAAAAGTTATTAACCCCTATTCTGCTGCTCCCCGACATCGCCAACACTATAATAAAGCTATTAACCCCTAATCTGCCACTCCCCGACATTGCCGATGCTATAATAAAGTTATTAACCCCTAAACCTCCAGTCTTCCACATCGCCGCCACTAAATAAAAATATTTACCCCTAAACCTCCGGCCCCCCATATCGCCGCTACTAAATAAACCTATTAACCCCTAAACCGCCAGCCTCCCCACATCGCAAACCACTAAATTAAACTATTAACCCCTAAACCTAACACCCCCTAACTTTAAATTAAAATTACAATATAACTATCTTAAAATAAAAACTTACCTGTGAAATAAAAAAAACTAAGTTTAAACTATAAACTATAAATTAACCTAACATAACTATTCTAATAAAATTTAAAAAAACTACCAATTAAAAAAACGAAGTTACAAATTTAAAAAATGCTAACACTACGAAAAAAATTAAATAATCTAAAATTACAAAGCATAATAAACACTAAATTCCAAAACATAAAAAACACTAAGAAAAAACCTAACTCTAAAAAAAACTAAGCTACCCATTGCCCCCTGTTTTGAACAGCCAATAGGATTTTAGTAGCTCTCATCCTATTGGCTGTTTTGAACAGCCAATAGGATTTCAGAAGCTCTCATCTTATTGGCTGATTTGAAGAATCAAATCAGTCAATAGGAATGCAAGGTACGCCATTTTGAAAAGGCTACCTTGAATTCAACTTCAGTGTATTGCGGTGACCGTATGAAGAGGACGCTCCACGCAGGATGTCTTCGGCTTCCAGGATGACTCTGGATATTGCCGCCTGGATGAAGACTTCTCACCGCCTGGATGGAGATGTATGTCCGGACTTCAGGAACCGTGAGTAGATATTCTGGGGTTAGTGTTAGTTTTTTGTTTTTTTTTAGATTAGGTCTTTTTAAAAAAAGCTGAATGCCCTTTTAAGGGCAATGAAAAAGAGCTGAATGTCCTTTTAAGGGCAATGCCCATACAAATGGCCCTTTAGGGGCAATGGGTAGCTTAGGTTTTTTAGAGTTAGGTTTTTTTATTTTGGGGGGGGGTTGGTTGGATAGTGGGCCTTAGAAAAATCTTACTCAATATAGATGATAATTTAAATCCAGGATATACATAAAGGGCTTGATTTATTAATGTGATGGACACTGGCTACCCCGACTGGGTAGCTCCGCCAGGAGGGTCCTTCCTATACCTGGAACATGCCGCTATGTAGCGGAGCAAAGTGATTATAGCGGACAAGCAGAGTGTAAACCCATGTGGTATAGCTGCATAGGGTCAAACCGGAACCAAATGTACCAAAGTGAAAGCGTCCAATGAAAATAATGCTAGCAGAGTGCCGTAGCAGCGGTGTGGTCCGTGACCACAAAATTAAGCATTCATGCAAGGAAAAAGGGAAAAGCAGGCACTACTTCCAAAAAGGTGCAATAAAAAATATAAACTTTAATGGAAAAGTCTAAAATACAATCACTGGCAAGACACAGGACAAGGGAGGTGGATAGAACAACAGCTGTTGTTCTATCCACTTCCCTTGTCCTATGTCTTGCCAGTGATTGTATTTTAGACTTTTCCATTAAAGTTTATATTTTTTATTGCACCTTTTTGGAAGTAGTGTCTGATTATAGCGGAGCCCACCCAAATAACCAGATAGAACCAGTATTCAGGTGAAGCAAAGAACAAATTTATTGTGGAAACACACTACTTTTATACACCAACTCATCTTGATAAGGAGTCATATCAGACCCCCAGATCTCCCATTAAATCCCGCCCCTCCAGACAGGCTGGTGCTCCCCATAGTGTCCATTGTCTTATAGAGTCCCACTGGTACAGAGGTGGCTATTCTGGTGTGATCCCGGGGGAGCGGCAGCACTTCCAGGGTGTCGTTGGAAAGCCCTTGGTTCCCAGATGCCACAGTCCAAAAAACAACATGATCTGTGGCTGGGGGCCGGAGCTACGGGTGATCAACCGTACACCGGGAAGGTCAAGAGGAAGTAGGAGTTGTAGGGGGGGTCCAAAATCCCTAGTTCCCAAGAGAGCTTCCTTCTGGCAATCACCCCACCTCTTGCCCTCCCTAGGGGGTACCAATCCCTAAAAGAGTGGAGCTCTGGGATGAAGGTACAGAACAAAAAATAAGTAAAACCAAGTGTCTGGGAGATCGCAAATGCTCTGAAAAGTTCAAATCCGGTGAGAAATCACAGGGGGCTAGGTAGTAGGGGTGGGGTTTTAACCTTGGCAGCCTGGTATCCGTGACAATTAATAAATTGGAGAATTCTCCTTTCTGTTCTCCTATCAGTTCTCTGCAGCTCGCCTTTGGAGAGTCACATCTGTGCGCTCAAATTCATTAAAAAAAAGTTGATTTTTTCTTTGCACTTCTCCATAGGAGAACTAAGGAGAACTAAGGATACATTTCTCTAGTCGGATTAGTATCTGCGCCTTATTTATCACAGAAAATAAGCAACAATTCTCCATGTAAGTCATATATGTCATCAGTATATTTATACAGCCCCGCTAGTAGCTTTGTTAACGCCCCTCTTCAACAAACTGTCATGTAAGAAAATTGATCTAAGATTTCATTGTTATTGTGATTCAATTTTAGCGCTTTTTTTATATTTTATTTTTATGCCGCAATAGGTATAATTTTTGTGCTCTGTTATATATTTTTTTGGTGCTCCATTATAGATTTTTTTATCACCCCAATATAAATTATTATTGCGCTCCAATAAACATTATTATTGCGCTCCAATAAACATTATTATTGTGCTTTGTTATAGATCATTTTTGCACCTTGTAGAGCCCTTTTTTTTTTTTTTAACATTGCTTCCGCAACTGGTAGAGAATAGATTTCTAATGCTGTTCCCCACTGTAGTTATGGAGAACTTTAATGCAGGAACTCGCAGGGGAACTTTCAGTACTCTATAGGAGAATATCAATGATACATTTGTAACTAGGAGAATTAATGAAGATAAGTATATGAAATCAGTGGCGGCTGGTGAATTTTTAGGATGGGGGTGCACAAGACCCTCCCCCTATTAGAAAGACACACCCCTTTGAAAAACCACGCCCTTTTTAAAAACACGCCCATTTAACAAGCCACACCCATTTAAAAGCCACACCCCTTTGTGAAAGTCACGCCCCTCAAATGGCCCCGCCCATTTGAACCAGCAGTGTTTTTGGTCATCGTCTTCTTGAAATATCCAGCCCCGGCCTGGGGGTAACTTCAGCTGAAGTTTGTGACTGATTCCTCAACATTATTCTCAAGTATCTGCTGATATTGAGTGGAATCCATGAGACCCTCAAGAATATTCCCAGTAGTACAGGTCTTTGGAGGTGGTCTGTGGGCTGTTTTTGACCGTTCTCACCATCCTTTGCCTTTGCCTCTGGCCCTCTCTGATATTTTACTTGCCCTGACACTTCTGGCCTTAACAAGAACTGTGCCTGTGGTCTTCCATATCCTCACCATGCATTGCTCACTGTGTTCCTCATAGTGGACACAGACATCTTAAATCTATGAATGCATACTCTTCAGTACAGCCATGTTCACGTGCGACAGTGCACAAATGGAGGAGCCTACACTACCTGCTCAGTTAAATTATATAATAACATATATATATTAACCAAATGATTAATTAAAGCTGCAAAATAATAAGAATGTTGAATGTACATTTATGAAAACATATATATTCCTGGATTTAAAGAACAACGGGCAAGGTGAACTACAGTCTAAAACTAGTAGGCAAGTAGTTTTGCGGTTGTTCTAAAATATATAACTTGTAGGACTGTAGGTAAGTAGCTGTGAAGCTGTTATAAAATATATTATTGTTTTAAAAACTCTGAGACTTTCTGCAAACTGCTAATAATTTTAAACTAAAATAGTGTTTTAAGTTTTAACTAGTATAATTACAGCAGATAGCAGCCGTGACTACTTTTATAACTTGTAGGTAAGTAGCTGTGAAGCTGTAATAAAATATATAATTGTTTATTTGTTTTAAAAACTCTGAGACTCTCTGCAAACTGCTAATAATTCTCAAATAAAATAGTGTTTTAACTAATATAATTATAATAATTTATATTTTATAATAAATTATACAGTTAATATAGCAGCAGCAATCAATTAACTGCTTTTGTTGAAAAAAAAGAAAAAAAAAAACTTTTAAATTTTTTCTCAAAACTTGCAATCTACTAATGCAAAACTTGCAATATAATTAATTATCTGCTAAATACTTAAAAGATAAGAATAAAGGCAAGTTGTTTTTAAGTAGCACTCCCCTAGTCCTATAATCAAATGATTGATCTAATCTATTTAAGTATCTGGCTGCTGCCTGCTGCTAATTAAAAAAATAAAGGTCTTTTTCTACTACACTGACACAGACTGACTGACTATCTAACTGTTCAGGGGACAGGGCCCCAAAAATTATGAGAATTATAAAGGTCCACAGACTCCACACCGTCTAGCAGGAGGGGAGGCTGGAGCTATTTTTTTTAAAAAAAAATTCTGCCCAAGTGAAGTCAGTGAAAGCTGCTCCACTAACTAAAAACTCTCCCTATCTAGGCTCTCTAGAGCAGTGATTTTTAACCTTTTTTTGCCGTGGCACACTTTTTTACATTAAAAAATCCTGTGGCACACCACCATCCCAAAATTTAAAAAAAATCACACATTGTAGCCTAATACAGCATATATATATACACATACACACAAACACACACATACTGTATGTATTGTGCTGTTATGCCATGCCTCCTACAAACTACCCGTGCACTGGGAGTAAAAAACAAGCAAAGTTTAAAAAATATGTCACACTGTTGTCAGTCTGCCGTGGCACACCTGAGGATCTCTCACGGCACACTAGTGTGCCACGGCACACTGGTTGAAAAACACTGCTCTAGAGCCTCAAAATATATTAGTATATTACACAATAGTGCTGCTGTGTAACTAAGTTCAACTGAGTCTGTAATTCAAGACAGTTGACTGTTCAACATGTCAGACAGACAAGTAATTTTTTGGTAGTATCGATCGAATCGATATAGATATAAAGACTTTAAAGTCAAGAAAGATATTAATCGTTCAGTTAAGTACAGTTCTGCTGCAGACTACTACTTCACTCCTCTCCGCTCAACAGCAAACTCAACACTGAATTTTTCGCGCCGTTGATGCGGGGAGGAGCCGGTGATGACGTATCTGTCATCTTCATTGCAGACCGTGCAGCCTATCAGAGAGGCTGAGAGCGAGAGGGGCGGGCACAGCCAGGCTGAACTTGTCTGTTGAATCGTTCTAGAACGCCTGGCCCTGTTGTTGTTGATTGATCGGGGGAGGAGCCGGTCACCGACCGGTGATGTCATCGGTGCAGCCTATCAGAGCACAGGCTGGAATTTGTCCCTCCCCACTCGCACAGTTAAGTGTGTGCGATCAAGCTATCAATTAGAATTGCTTGAGGCTGGCCCAAATCCTGCAGACTGACGTAGGCATCACTGACAGAGCCCTATATCATGCCTATCGCACGTGCGGTTTCGTATTAAAGAAACAGACACACACAATTTTTTTTTTTTACTTTTTAAAAGAAAACAAGCAGAATGTTATTTTTGGGGGTTAAAAAAATAAAATATAATTTTTCCAATAGGGGGCCATTGAAAAAATTATATTTTATTCAGCATAATTTTATTCAGCATAATTTTTTTTATTTTTTTTTCTCAGCATCTGACAGTTTATTTTTTTTTCTCATCTGACATTTTTTCTTTTTGCTCAGCAATCTGACAGGGGGGCACGTGCGCTTGTGCACAAATGGAGGAGCCTCCACTGGATGAAATACGACTAAAAGGATCTAATTTAATCCTTTTTTGGGAGAACATGTTTTCAAGGAGAGTGAGAACAGAGTAGGAGAATTTTACAGAACTTGCCCAATTTTAGGCACATTTTTGAATGATAAAGAGGGGCATTATTTCTCAAGAGAACTTTTATATATAGGAGAATATCAATGCTAAACTGAGCCCAAAGTGTGTTCAGAATTTCGGTGACTCCTACTCTGTGCGCTCACCTGGGTTGGAAAAGAGGAGCGGTGCACTGGAGACCAATCAGCTGGGGACTGAGAATGCCAGCTTGTGTGTTTTACAGCAACTTTCGGTGCCACCAGAATTGTGAGTTGTCACTTTGTTTCATATGAACTTTGATGGGATCTTTAGTATTACGCTACGTAGTGCCCCTTTGTCTTTTGTATATCCTTGGATTTGATTGACGTGACCCACGAGATTGCAAGTGGTGCAGCCTGAGCGGATTGCCTTTATTATTTCCAGAACCTTTATGGATTTTTTATTCTAATGGCTGTCTCACACTATCTCACAATTGTTTTTAAGTATTTTTTCTGCAAATAATATTATTTGGTCTTGGTACAAGGGCGCCCCCTTGTGAGCATTCTCAGTGGATGTTCATTGCTTAAGTTGTTTACACAATAATTTAAGTTGAAATCGTAAACAAGATGTCAAAATTTGAAGACTTCCTTATATTTCTATTGTGAAATAAATCTAGAGCATTGGTGAGAGGACTGAACAAGCAATTTGCATCAGACTTGCCTGAGCATATTACTGTAGGCCGGCAAGTTTGTTTCAAAATGTGCATTGCGTTTATTAAGGTAAAGAGAAAAAAAGTGTTTGTAAAACTAATGCAAGGTAAGTTCCCTGTCACATTTACTCTCCCCTGCGAAAATCTGCAGCCTAGTAACCTTTGTTAATTTCTATGGAGGTGAAGTCCCAACTCACCGGGAATTCCAATTTCAGCCAGGTCTGCCCATGTGAGTGTTGGCGTAATATATCTTGCTATGCTGATAGATTTTACATCACCAAGCAGGGGTGGAACTATCATTGTTGCAGCAGGTTTAGTCCCACCAGGGCCCATATCAGCCAGTCTATACATAGGCGTGTGCAGAATATGTACAACTGTAATGCAGGGGAGCCTTTATTTAGTGCAGGTTGCAGGTCCATCTATCACTCCTAGAATCATTATACAGAGCAGCATATATATTATTGCTATTGCTTACTACTGAGTTACCTTTGGGGGGGCCCCAAAAAACTTAGCACCAGGGTCCTATTTTCAGTAGGTCTGCTACTGTACCCCAAGCCCTATGTGTTTAATACCCACAACGCATAAGTAAAGTTCCCTCAGGATACACAAGCACAGCCTCATCCAAGCTGAACAGCGCAAGAGATTGTCGGGCTTGTGTGACTGGCTCTGCTGATTGGCTCATAGGTTGTTTGCTGATTAGAACCATCAGTTTTCTGTGGCTCTCAAGCATGGTTTAAGGGATTACACGCCCTATCCTGACATCCCTGTAGAGATGCCCCCTTTTTAACCTCACAACACACTGTCTTGACGTAAGACCAGTCATGATCGCTTTATTGACTTTCACCTAGATTACGAGTTTTGTCGGTAAGGCCGTGCGGTGCTAACGCTCAGTTTCAGCTCACTGCTCACCTACAAACAACGCTGGTATTACAGGTTTTTTTCAACCCGGCGTTAGCCTCTAAAAAGTGAGCGGAGAGCAAAATTTTGCTCCACATCTCACCTCAATACCAGCGCTGCTTACGGTAGCGGTGAGCTGGCTAAACGTGCTCGTGCATGATTTCCCCATAGGAATCAATGGGGCAGAATCGTCTGAAAAAAACACCTGCAAAAAAGTAGCGTTCAGCTCCTAACGCAGCCCCATTGATTCCTATGGGGAAACACATTTATGTCTACACCTAACACCCTAACATGAACCCCGAGTCTAAACACCCCTAATCTTACACTTATTAACCCCTAATCTGCCGTCCCCGACATAGCCGACACCTGCATAATATTATTAACCCCTAATCTGCCGCTCCGGACACCGCCGCCACCTACATTATACTTATGAACCCCTAATCTGCTGCCCCCAACATCGGCGACACCTACATTATAGTTATTAACCCCTAATCTGCCCCCCAAGTTGCTGCAACTATATTAAATGTATTAACCCCTAATCTGCCGTCGCCAACGTCGCCGCCACTATAATAAAGTTATTAACCCCTAAACCTAAGTCTAACCCTAACACCCCCCTAACTTAAATATAATTTAAATAAATCTAAATAAAATAACTACAATTAAATAAATTATTCCTATTTAAAACTAAATACTTACCTATAAAATAAACCATAAGCTAGCTACAATATAACTAATAGTTACATTGTAGCTAGCTTATTTTTACAGGCAACTTTGTATTTATTTTAACTAGGTACAATAGTTATTAAATAGTTATAGTTATTAAATAGTTATAGTTGGAACAGCCAATAAAATGTGAGCTCAATCCTATTGGCTGATTGGATCAGCCAATAGGATTGAACTTCAATTCTATTGGCTGATTGGATCTGCCAATAGGATTTTCCCTACCTTAATTCCGATTGGCTGATAGAATCCTATCAGCCAATCGGAATTCAAGGGACACCATCTTGGATGACATCATTTAAAGGAACCTTCATTTGTCGGGAGTCGTCGGAAGAAGAGGATGCTCTGTGTCAGCTGGCTTGAAGATGGACCCGCTCCGCTCCGGATGGATGAACATAGAAGATGCCGCCTGGATGAAGACTTCTGCCCGTCTGGAGGTCCTCTTCTGCCCGGATCGGATGAAAACTTCTGCCCCTCTGGAGGACCACTTCTGCCCGGCTGGGTGAAGACGTCTCAAGGTAGGGTGATCTTCAAGGGGTTAGTGTTAGGTTTTATTAAGTGGCCATTGGGTGGGTTTTAGAGTAGGGTTGGGTGTGTGGGTGGTGGGTTTTAATGTTGGGGGGGTATTTTTTTTTTTACAGGTAAAAGAGCTGATTCCTTTGGGGCAATGCCCCTCAAAAAGCCCTTTTAAGGGCTATTTGTAATTTAGTATAGGGTAGAGATTTTTATTATTTTGGGGGGCTTTTTTATTTTATTAGGGGGATTAGATTAGGTGTAATTAGTTTAAAATTCTTGTAATTATTTTTTTTTTCTGTAATTTAGTGGGGGGGTTTCGTACTTTAGTTTATTTAATTTAATTGTAGTTAATTTTAGTTAATTTAGGACATTATTTTAATTATAGTGTAGTGTTAGGTGTAATTGTAATTTAGGTTGGGTTTTATTTTACAGGTAAATTTGTCTTTATTTTAACTAGGTAGTTATTAAATAGTTAATAACTTTTTAATAACTATTGTACCTAGTTAAAATAAATACAAAGTTGCCTGTAAAATAAAAATAAACCCTAAACCCAGGTTGGATTTTATTTTACAGGTACATTTGTCTTTATTTTAACTAGGTAGTTATTAAATAGTTAATAACTATTTAATAACTATTGTACCTAGTTAAAATAAATACGAAGTTGCCTGTAAAATAAAAATTAGTTATATTGTAGCTAGCTTAGGGTTTATTTTATAGGTAAGTATTTAGTTTTAAATAGGAATAATTTATTTAATTGTAGTAATTTTATTTAGTTTTATTTAAATTATATTTAAGTTAGGGGGGTATTAGGGTTAGGGTTAGACTTAGATTTAGGAGTTAATACATTTAATATAGTGGCGGCGACGTTGTGGGTGGCAGATTAGGGGTTAATAAATGTAGGTAGGTGTCGGCGATGTTAGGGACGGCAGATTAGGGGTTAATAATATTTAACTAGTGTTTGCGAGGCAGGAGTGCGGCGGTTTAGAGGTTAATATATTTATTGAAGTGGCGGAGATGTCCGGTCGGCAGATTAGGGGTTAAAAACTTTAGTTAACTGTTTGCGATGTGGGGGGGCTCGGTTTAGGGGTTAATAGGTAGTTTATGGGTGTTAGTGTACTTTTTAGCACTTTAGTTAAGAGTTTTATGTTACGGCGTTAGCCCATAAAACTACTGACTTTTAAATGCGGTATCAGTCTTGACAGGAGAGGCTGTACCACTCACTTTCTCCAAGACTCGTAATACCGGCGTTAGGAAAATCCCATTAAAAAGATATTATATGCAATTGATGTAAGGGGATTTGCGGTATGCTCGAGTCGCAGAAAAAAAGTGAGCGGTACACCTGTACCTGCCTGAGTCGTAATACCAGCGGGCTTTAAAAAGCAGCGTTGGGACCTCTTAATGCTGCTTTTTAAGGCTAACTTAAGACTCATAATCTAGGCGTATGTGTATAAACAGACTCTGAACTCTTTAAAGGAACAGACTTTGACTCTGACTCGTGGGGGCAACCGAGCTACCTAACTTACTCCAAACCTTGCCAGGTCAGTGGCTCATCAAGCATCTTGCAGGACCCCTGCCCAGCCCAGCCCTACAGAAGCAGAAACTCTAGGATCCGAGGGACAGCTGACCACTGAGGTATCTTGCCCCACCTATTGGCCGGACCTGTAATCCTTCAGGGCTCTGCCCCGTCATGTGGGCCACTACCACCACAAAGTAAGAAGGTAAGTTATTCAGGGAAAGCCTTTCAACATGCACACCAGGGGGAAGCGAAAAAAAATTAAAGCCCTGGTCTTAAAAGAGCCAGCTCGACTAAACATGCACCAGCCAGGGGGGGCCAAGGCAACCTTAAGGAAGCGGAGACTCTGCAGTCCCGACACCTGCAAAAAATTGTAAATCAAAAATTTGGAGGGGTTACGGGATGGAAAATTCACTGTGAGCAGCAGCCAAAAGGAAGAATGTGCAGCCCTTTATAAAACGTAAGCTACACCTGCAACATAGTTCCAACTACATTCCTTCTAGCCGTGAGCAAACCCTTAAATTCTACCTCTGCTGCCTATTCCTACCTCTGCTGCCTATTCCTACCTCTGCTGCCTATTCCTACCTCTGCTGCCTATTCCAAAATCTGCTGCTTATTCCTATCTCTGCTGCCTATTCCTACCTCTGCTGCCTATTCCTACCTCTGCTGCCTATTTCAAAAGCTGCTACTTATTCCTACCTCTGCTGTCTATTCCAAAATCTGCAGCATATTCCTACCTCATCTGCCTATTCCTACCTCATCTGCCTATTCCTACCTCAGCTGCCTAAACCTACCTCTGCTGCCTTTTTCAAAAGCTGCTACTTATTCCTACCTCTGCTGTCTATTCCTACCTCTGCTGCCTATTCTTACCTCTGCTGCCTTTTCCTATCTCTGCTGCTCATTCCTACCTCGGCTGCCTATTCCTACCTTGGCTGCCTATTCCTACCTCGGCTGCCAATTCTTACCTCATCTGCCTATTCCTACGTTTGCTGCCTAGTCTAAAATCTGCAGCCAATTCCTACCTCTGCAGCCGATTCCTATCTCTGCTGCCTATTCCTACCTCAACTACGTATTCCTACCTCTGCTTCCTATTCCTACCTCATCTGCCTATTCCTACCTCATCTGCCTATTCCTACCTCTGTATCCTATTCCTACCTCATCTGCCTATTTCTACCTCAGCTGCCTGTTCCTACCTCTGCTGCGTATTTCAAAATCTGCTACTTATTCCTACCTCTGCGGTCTATTCCAAAATCTGCAGCCTATTCCTACCTTGTTCGCCTATTGCTACCTTTGCAGCCTATTCCCTCCTCTGCTGCCTATTTCAAAATCTGCTAAATTTTCCTACCTCCGCTTCCTATTCCTACCTCTGTGCCTATTCCAAAATCTACAGCCTATTCCTACCTCATCTGCCTATTCCTACCTCTACTGCCTATTCCTACATCATCTCTTTTACCTCTGCAGGCTATTCCTACCTCATCTGCGTATTCCTACCTGTGCAGCCTAGTCTTACAACATCTGCCTGTTCCTAATTCTGCTACTTAATCCTACCTCTGCTTCCTATTCCTACATCTGCTACTTATTCCTACATCTGCTGCCTATTCCTAACTCTACTGCCTATTCCTACCTCTACTGCTTATTCCTACCTCTGCTGCCTATTGCAAAATTTGCAGCCTATTGCAAAATCTGCAGCCTATTCCTACCTTGGCTGCCTATTCCTACGTCTGCTGCCTATTTCAAACTCTGCTACTTATTCCTACCTTTGCTTCCTATTCCTACCTCGGCTGCCTATTCCCACCTCTGCTGCCTATTCCTACCTCTGCTGCCTATTCCAAAATCTGCTGCCTATTCCTACCTCTGCTTTCTATTCCTACCTCAGTTGCCTTTCCTACCTAGGCTGCCTTTTCCTACCTCTGCTTCCTTTTCCAAAATCTGCAGCCTATTCCTACCTCATTCGCCTATTGCTAGCCTCTGCTGTCTATTCCTACATCTGCTTCATATTCCCACCTCTGCTTCCTATTCCTGTCTCTGCTGCCTATTCCAGAATCTGCAGCCTATTCCTACATCATCTGCCTATTCCTACCTCTGCAGCCTATTCCTACCTCAGCTGCCTATTTCAAATTCTGCTACTTAATCCTACCTCTGCTTCCTATTCCTACACCTGCTAATTATTCCTACCTCTGCTGCCTATCCCTACCTCTACTGCCTATTCCTACCTCGGCTGCCTATACCAAAATCTGCAGCCTATTCCTACATCATCTGCCTATTTTTACCTCTGCATTCTATTTCTACCTCATCTGCCTTTTCCTACCTCAGCTGCCTATTCCTACCTCTGCTTCCTATTCCTACATCTGTTACTTATTCCTACCTCTGCTGCCTATTCCTACCTCTGTTGCCTATTCCAAAATCTGCAGCCTATTCCTACCTTGTCTGCCTATTCCTACCTCAGCTGCCTATTCCTACCTCTGCTGCCTATTCAAAACCTGCTACATATTCCTACCTCTGCTTCCTATTCCTAATTCAGCTGCTTATTCCTACCTCTGCTTCCTATTCCAAAATCTGCAGCCTATTCCTACGTCAGCTGCCTATTCCAAAATCCGCAGCCTATTCCTACCTCATCTGCCTATTCATACCCGTGCAACCTATTCTTACATCATCTGCCTATTCCTACCTCAGCTGCCTATTTTAAATTCTGCTACTTAATCCTACCTCTGCTTCCTATTCCTACATCTGCTACTTATTCCTACATCTGCTGCCTATTCCTACTTCTACTGCCTATCCCTACCTCTACTGTCTATTCCTACCTCTGCTGCAGCCTATTGGAAAATCTGCAGCCTATTCCTACATTGGCTGCCTATTCCTACCTCTGCTGCCTATTTCAAACTCTACTACTTATTCCTACCTTTGCTTCCTATTCCTAACTCGGCTGCCTATTCCCACCTCTGCTGCCTATTCCTACCTCTGCTGCCTATTCCAAAATCTGCTGCCTATTCCTACCTCTGCTTTCTATTCCTACCTCAGTTGCCTTTCCTACCTAGGCTGCCTATTCCTACCTCTGCTTCCTTTTCCAAAATCTGCTGCCTATTCCTACCTCATTTGCCTATTCCTAGCCTCTGATGTCTATTCCTACATCTGCTTCATATTCCTACCTCTGCTTCCTATTCCAGAATCTGCAGCCTATTCCTACATCATCTGCCTATTCCTACCTCTGCAGCCTATTCCTACCTCATCTGCCTATTCCTACGTCAGCTGCCTATTTTAAATTCTACTGCTTAATCCTACCTCTGCTTCCTATTCCTACATCTGCTACTTATTCCTACCTCTGCTGCCTATCCCTACCTATACTGCCTATTCCTACCTCTGCTGCCTATTCCTACCTCTGCTGCCAATTCCTACCCCTGCTGCCAATTGTAAAATCTGCAGCCTGTTCCTACCTTGGCTGCCTATTCCTACCTCTGCAGCCTATTTCAAACTCTGCTACTTATTCATACCTTTGCTTCCTATTCATACCTCTGCTGCCTATTCCAACATCTGCTGCCTATTCCTACCTTTGCTTTCTATTCCTACCTTGGTTGCCTATTCCTACCTAGGCTGCCTATTCCTACCTCTGCTTCCTTTTTCAAAATCTGCTGCCTATTCCTACATTATTTGCTATTCCTACCTCTGCTGCCTATTACAAAATCTGCTTTCTATTCCTACCTCGGTTGCCTATTGCTACATTGTCTGCCTATTCCTACCTCTGCTGCCTATTCCTTCCTTTGCCTCCTATTCCTACCTCTGCTGCCTATTCCTACCTCTGCTACTTATTCCTACCTCTGCTGCCTATTCCTACCTCTGCTTCCTATTCCTACCTCTGCTTCCTATTCTTACATCTGCTACTTATTTCTACCTCTGCTGCCTATTCCTGCCTCTGCTGCCTTTTCCTACCTATGCTGCCTATTCCTACCTCTGCTGCCTATTTATACCTCTGCTGCCTATTTATACCTCTGCTGCCTATTTATACCTCTGCTGTATATTCCTACATTTGCTGCCTATTCTTACCTCTGCTGCCTAGTCCTACATCTGCTACTTATTCCTACCCCTGCTGCCTATTCCTACTTCTGCTGCCTTTTCCTACCTCTGCTGCCTATTCCTACCTCTGCTGCCTATTCCTACCTCTGCTGCCTAATTATACCTCTGCTTTATATTCCTACATTTGCTGCCTATTCTTACCTCTGCTGCCTAGTCCTACATCTGCTACTTATTCCTACCTCTGCTGCCTATTCCAAAATCCGCAGCATATTCCTACCTCATCTGCCTATTCCTACCTGTGCAGCCTATTCTTACCTCATCTGCCTATTCCCACCTCAGCTGCCTATTTCAAATTCTGCTACTTAATCCTACCTCTGCTTCCTATTCCTACATCTGCTACTTATTCCTACATCTGCTGCCTATTCCTACCTCTACTGCCTATTTCTACCTCTACTGCCTATTCCTACCTCTGCAGCCTATTGGAAAATCTCCAGCCTATTCCTACATTGGCTGCCTATTCCTACCTCTGCTGCCTATTTCAAACTCTGCCACTTATTTCTACCTTTGCTTCCTATTCCTACCTCAGCTGCCTATTCCCACCTCTGTTGCCTATTCCTACCTCTGCTGCCTATTCCAAAATCTGCTGCCTATTCCTACCTCTGCAGCCTATTCCTACCTCATCTGCCTATTCCTACCTCAGCTGCCTATTTTAAATTCTGCTACTTAATCCTACCTCTGCTTCCTATTCCTACATCTGCTACTTATTCCTACCTCTGCTGCCTATCCCTACCTCTACTGCCTATTCCTACCTCAGCTGCCTATTTTAAATTATGCTACTTAATCCTACCTCTGCTTCCTATTCCTACATCTGCTACTTATTCCTACCTCTGCTGCCTATCCCTTCCTCTACTGCCTATTCCTACCTCTGCTGCCTATTCCTACCTCTGCTGCCAATTCCTACCTCTGCTGCCAATTGTAAAATCTGCAGCCTATTCCTACCTTGGCTGCCTATTCCTACCTCTGCAGCCTATTTCAAACTCTGCTACTTATTCCTACCTTTGCTTCCTATTCCTACCTCTGCTGCCTATTCCTATCTCTGCTGCCTATTCCAATATCTGCTGCCTATTCCTACTTTTGCTTCCTATTCCTACCTCGGTTGCCTATTCCTACCTAGGCTGCCTATTCCTACCTCTGCTTCCTTTTTCAAAATCTGCTGCCTATTCCTACCTTATTTCCTATTCCTACCTCTGCTGCCTATTCCAAAATCTGCTTTCTATTCCTACCTCGGTTGCCTATTGCTACACTGTCTGCCTATTCCTATCTCTGCTGCCTATTCCTTCCTTTGCTTCCTATTCCTACCTCTGCTGCCTATTCCTACCTCTGCTGCCTATTCCTACCTCTGCTGCCTATTCCTACCTCTGCTTCCTATTTCTACATCTGCTACTTATTCCTACCTCTGCTGCCTATTCCTACCTCTGCTGCCTTTTCCTACCTCTGCTGCCTATTTATACCTCTGCTGTATATTCCTACATTTGCTGCCTATTCTTACCTCTGCTGCCTAGTCCTACATCTGCTACTTATTCCTACCTCTGCTGCCTATTCCAAAATCTGCAGCCTATTCCTACCTCATCTGCCTATTCCTACCTGTGCAGCCTATTCTTACCTCATCTGCCTATTCCCACCTCAGCTGCCTATTTCAAATTCTGCTACTTAATCCTACCTCTGCTTTCTATTCCTACATCAGCTACTTATTCCTACATCTGCTGCCTATTCCTACCTCTACCGCCTATTTCTACCTCTACTGCCTATTCCTACCTCTGCAGCCTATTGGAAAATCTGCAGCCTATTCCTAGATTGGCTGCCTATTCCTACCTCTGCTGCCTATTTCAAACTCTGCCACTTATTTCTACCTTTGCTTCCTATTCCTACCTCAGCTGCCTATTCCCACCTCTGTTGCCTATTCCTACCTCTGCTGCCTATTCCAAAATCTGCTGCCTATTCCTACCTCTGCAGCCTATTCCTACCTCATCTGCCTATTCCTACCTCAGCTGCCTATTTTAAATTCTGCTACTTAATCCTACCTCTGCTTCCTATTCCTACATCTGCTACTTATTCCTACCTCTGCTGCCTATCCCTACCTCTACTGCCTATTCCTACCTCAGCTGCCTATTTTAAATTATGCTACTTAATCCTACCTCTGCTTCCTATTCCTAAATCTGCTACTTATTCCTACCTCTGCTGCCTATCCCTTCCTCTACTGCCTATTCCTACCTCTGCTGCCTATTCCTACCTCTGCTGCCAATTCCTACCTATGCTGCCAATTGTAAAATCTGCAGCCTATTCCTACCTTGGCTGCCTATTCCTACCTCTGCAGCCTATTTCAAACTCTGCTACTTATTCCTACCTTTGCTTCCTATTCCTACCTCTGCTGCCTATTCCTATCTCTGCTGCCTATTCCAATATCTGCTGCCTATTCCTACCTTTGCTTCCTATTCCTACCTCGGTTGCCTATTCCTACCTAGGCTGCCTATTCCTACCTCTGCTTCCTTTTTCAAAATCTGCTGCCTATTCCTACCTTATTTCCTATTCCTACCTCTGCTGCCTATTCCAAAATCTGCTTTCTATTCCTACCTTGGTTGCCTATTGCTACACTGTCTGCCTATTCCTACCTCTGCTGCCTATTCCTTCCTTTGCTTCCTATTCCTACCTCTGCTGCCTATTCCTACCTCTGCTACTTATTCCTACCTCTGCTGCCTATTCCTACATCTGCTACTTATTCCTACCTCTGCTGCCTATTCCTACCTCTGCTGCCTTTTCCTACCTCTGCTGCCTATTTATACCTCTGCTGTATATTCCTACATTTGCTGCCTATTCTTACCTCTGCTGCCTAGTCCTACATCTGCTACTTATTCCTACCTCTGCTGCCTATTCCTACCTCTGCTGCCTTTTCCTACCTCTGCTGCCTATTCCTACCTCTGCTGCCTATTCCTACCTCTGCTGCCTATTTATACCTCTGCTGTATATTCCTACATTTGCTGCCTATTCTTACCTCTGCTGCCTAGTCCTACATCTGCTACTTATTCCTACCTCTGCTGCCTATTCCTACCTCTACTGCATAATTCTACCTCTGCTGCCTATTCCTACCTCTGCTACTTATTCCTACATCTGCTACTTATTCCTACATCTGCTTCCTATTCCTACCTCGGCTGCCTATTGCTACCTCATCTGCCAATACTTACCTCTGCTACTTATCCCTACCTCTGCTGCCTATTCCTACCTCTACTGCATATTCCTACCTCTGCTGCCTATTCCTACCTCTGCTACTTATTCCTACATCTGCTACTTATTCCTACATCTGCTTCCTATTCCTATCTCGGCTGCCTATTGCTACCTCTGCTGACTATTCCTACCTCTGCTGCCTTTTTCTACCTCTGTTGCCTTTTTCTACCTCTGCTGCCTATTCCTACCTCTGCTGCCTATTTCTACCTTTGCTGTCTATTCCTACCTCTACTGCCTATTTCTACCTCTGCTGCCTATTCCTACCTCTGCTGCCTATTCCTACCTTTGATGCCTATTCCTACCTCTGTTGACTATTCCTACCTCTGCTGCCTATTTTTACCTTTGCTGCCTATTCCTACCTCTGCTGCCTATTCCTACCTCTACTGCCTATTCCTACGTATACTGCCTATTCCTAAGTCTACTGCCTATTCTTACCTCTGCTGCCTATTCTTACCTCTGCTGCCTATTTCTACCTCTGCTGCCTATTCCTACATCTTCTGCCTATTTCTACATTAGCTGCCTATTCCTATCTCTGCTGCCTATTCCCACCTCTACTGCCTATTCTTAATCTTAACCCAGCTGCCTATTCCTGCCTCTGCTGCCTATTCCTACCTCTACTGCATATTCCTACCTCTGCTGCCTATTCCTACCTCTGCTATTATTCCTACATCTGCTACTTATTCGTACATCTGCTTCCTATTCCTACCTCGGCTGCCTATTGCTACCTCATCTGCCTATACCTACCTCTGCTACTTATTCCTACCTCCGCTACTTATCCCTACCTCTGCTGCCTATTTCTACCTCTGCTGCCTATTCTTACCTCTGCTGCCTATTCCCACCTCTGCTGCCTATTCCTACCTCTGCTGACTATTCCTACCTCTGCTGCCTTTTTCTACCTCTGCTGCCTTTTTCCACCTCTGCTGCCTATTCCTACCTCTGCTGCCTATTTCTACCTTTGCAGTCTATTCCTACCTCTACTGCCTATTCCTACCTCTGCTGCCTATTCCTACCTCTGCTGCCTATTCCTACCTTTGCTGCCTATTCCTACCTCTGTTGACTATTCCTACCTCTGCTGCCTATTTTTACCTTTGCTGCCTATTCCTACCTCTGCTGCCTATTCCTACCTCTACTGCCTATTCTTACCTCTGCTGCCTATTCCTACGTCTACTGCCTATTCCTACGTCTACTGTCTATTCTTACCTCTGCTGCCTATTCTTACCTCTGCTGCCTATTTCTACCTCTGCTGCCTATTCCTACATCTGCTGCCTATTTCTGCATTAGCTGCCTATTCCTATCTCTGCTGCCTATTCCTATCTCTGCTGCCTATTCCCACCTCTACTGCCTATTCTTAACCCTGCTGCCTATTCCTGCCTCTGCTGCCTATTCCTACCTCTACTGCTTATTATTTCCTACCTCTGCTGCCTATTCCTACCTCTGCTGCCAATTCCTACCTTTGCTGCCTATTCCTACCTCCGCTGCCTATTCCTACGCCTGCTGCCTATTCCAAAATCAGGGACATGAATAGAGAATAAAATTTTAAGCAATTTTCTAACTCACTTCTATTATCTAATTTGCTTCATGATCTTGGTATCATTTGTTGAAGAAACAGCAATGCACATGGATGAGCCAAGAGCACGAGACATATATGTGCAACCACCAATCAGCAGCTCCTTGAGCCTACCTAGGTATGCTTTTTTTTAAAAAGAATACCAGGAGAACAAAATAAGTAATATAATAGAAGTAAATTGAAAAGTTGTTTAAAACTGCATGCTCTCTTTGAATCATGAAAGAAAAAGAAATTGTGTTTCATGTCCCTTTAAAGACATTAAAGGCAACCAATACCACAGCAGGAACATACAGTATATATCGCAGCCCATGGATTCTGAAAAGTGCCACACAGTAAAACCGTTAAGATCCACTATGTGTTTGGGGATCTAGGAAACACATTATATTAAGGAATTATATGGCAGACAGTTGTCACCTGACCCTTTAGTTTTAAAAGATTTCATGGCTGTTAAAAGCATAAATATATTTTGTATTTTTTTGTCTACACTGATATCATTATGTTCAGAAAATATTATTATTTACTGTGGCTCCCTATGAGAGTCCTCACTAAAGAATAGAGATACTAATTTAAAAACTGCATAGAATTACAAAGGGATTGGCGAAACTGCGCTCATGTCAACCAGCATGTATATATTTTAATTGATGCGTATGCGTGTCCAAAGGTTACTTGTCTTCCATCTTGTTCCGGTGTAAATCTGGTTATTTTCCAGAGAAATTCTCCATCAGTTAAAAAATACACAGAAATGACTATATAGAGAAGTAGTAGCTTTTTTGAGAAGTGTATTTTCTGAGTATCTTTTAATAAAATTTTCACAAAATGAGCATTTTTAGACAACTTCAAACATGGAACATTTTCTGCCAATGTTTAGTTGGAACGAATGAAGAAAAAGACAGAGAGATCTTTGTGTACAAAAAATAAAATTAAAAAAAAATGCACACACACGACAAAGGTTAATCCCTGATTTGGGATTAAAACATGAAAGAACTGGAAAGGATTGAACAGTGTGACTGCTGCCAGATATCTGCTAAATGATGATATAATCATAGCATGTTTGTGAACAGGGTACAAGAAATAGCAGATGTATTTAAAAAAAAAAAAATACTCTCATATCCTACTTTACAAATAATTTAGTGCAAAGAAAAACTAGAGTTTTATATGACAAGTGCGGACGCCTTTGGGTAACACAAGTATAAACAATTTTGATCTCTGGGAAGTCGCAGCTTTGGGTGGGATTTCATACTCCTAGTCCTATTTTGTGTTTTACAGTGCCATCTAGTGGCTAAATGCATACAGTACACACAAAATATATAATTCAATAAACTATAGTAATGGGTGAAAATTACACTAATTTGATAATCCATTAACTCATTGCAAACAATGGTTTATGGGCCCTATTTTAGAGAACTTTAGGTTAAAGGGATTTGAAAGTCAAAATTAAACATACATAGTTTAAATGTTAAGACTTCGCAATTTACTTCTATAATCAAATTTACTTTGCACTCTTTTTATATTCTTTGTTAAAAAGCTTACCTAGGTAGGCTCAGGAACCATAATGCACTACTATAGCTAACTTCTGATTGGTTTCTGCACATATATGCTTCTTGTCATTGGCTCACCATGTGTGCATTACAGCTCTAGAGAGGATTTTAAAGTTGCAAGGGTTAAACAGACTAAACATACAGATATACTCTAACACAGAACATTTCTTTTATGTTCCCATTTTCAGCTGCCAGTGTATGATTAGTGGAAAAAGTGAGCTGGTTGGGGGAAGTGATGTCATAATGATCCTCCTATTAAAAATAGTTTACAATTAGTTCCACCAATAGGAATGTCATTTTTAATTAGAAAAACAAAAGTTCCAACTAGAAATATGCATTTAGATGAATGTAAAAAAACAACAACAAAAAAACCCAATTCTAAATATTTCTTGCATTTGTAAAAAAACAAACAGCTTTTTTTCTGCTGCTGCTGGCTTGTATCTGCAGCACTAGCTAATAATTTACAGCCTTGTCAGAATTAAACTTTCATGATGTAGATAGGGCATGGAATTTTAAACAAATTTCCAATTTACTTTTATCATCAAATTTGCTTTGTTCTGTTGGTATTCTTTGTTGAAAGCTAAACCTAGTTAGGCTCATATGTTAATTTCTTAGCCCTTGAAGGCCGTATCTTATTTGAATATATTGGACAGTTTTTTACAGCTAGACAGCATTAGTTCACATGTGCCATATAGATAACATTATGCTCATGCCCGTGGAGTTACTTATGAGAGGACACTGATTGGCTGAAATGTAAGTCTGTCAAAGAACTGAAACAAGGGGCAGTCTGCAGAGGCTTAGATACAAGGTAATCACAGAGGTAAAAAGTATATTAATATAACTGAGATAAGGGGCAGTCTGCAGAGGCTTAAATACAAGGTAATCAGAGGTAAAAAGTATATTAATATAACTGAGATAAGGGGCAGTCTGCAGAGGCTTAGATACAAGGTAATCACAGAGGTAAAAAGTATATTAATATAACTGATATAAGGAGCAGTCTGCAGAGGCTTAGATACAAGGTAATCACAGAGGTAAAAAGTATATTAATATAACTGAGATAAGGGGCAGTCTGCAGATACTTAGATACAAGGTAATCACAGAGGTAAAAAGTATATTAATATAACTGAGATAAGGAGCAGTCTGCAGAGGCTTAGATACAAGGTAATCACAGAGGTAAAATGTATATTAATATAACTGAGATAAAGGGCAGTCTGCAGAGGCTTAGATACAGGGTAATCACAGAGGTACAAAGTATATTAATATAACTGAGATAAGGGGCAGTCTGCAGAGGCTTAGATACAAGGTAATCACAGAGGTAAAAAGTATATTAATATAACTGAGATAAGGAGCAGTCTGCAGAGGCTTACATACAGGGTAATCACAGAGGTAAAAAGTATATTAATATAACTGAGATAAGGGGCAGTCTGCAAAGGCTTAGATACAGGGTAATCACAGAGGTAAAAAGTATATTAATATAACTGAGATAATGGGCAGTCTGCAGAGGCTTAGATTCAGGGTAATCACAGAGGTAAAAAGTATATTAATATAACTGAGATAAGGAGCAGTCTGCAGAGGCTTAGATACAAGATAATCACAGAGGTAAAAAGTATATTAATATAACTAAGATAAGGAGCAGTCTGCAGAGGCTTAGATACAGGGTAATCACAGAGGTAAAAAGTGTATATTAATATAACTGAGATAAGGAGCAGTCTGCAGAGACTTAGATACAAGATAATCACAGAGGTAAAAAGTATATTAATATAACTGAGATAAGGAGCAGTCTGCAGAGGCTTAGATACAGGGTAATCACAGAGGTAAAAAGTATATTAATATAACTGAGATAAGAGGCAGTCTGCAGAGGCTTAGATACAGGGTAATCACAGAGGTAAAAAGTATATTAATATAACTGAGATAAGGAGCAGTCTGCAGAGGCTTAGATACAGGGTAATCACAGAGGTAAAAAGTATATTAATATAACTGAGATAAGGGGCAGTCTGCAGAGGCTTAGATACAGGGTAATCACAGAGGTAAAAAGTATATTAATATAACTGAGATAAGGAGCAGTCTGCAGAGGCTTAGATACAGGGTAATCACAGAGGTAAAAAGTATATTAATATAACTGAGATAAGGGGGCAGTCTGCAGAGACTTAGTTACAAGGTAATCACAGAGGTAAAAAGTATATTAATATAACTGAGATAAGGAGCAGTCTGCAGAGGCTTAGATACAGGATAATCACAGAGGTAAAAAGTATATTAATATAACTGAGATAAGGGGGCAGTCTGCAGAGACTTAGTTACAAGGTAATCACAGAGGTAAAAAGTATATTAATATAACTGAGATAAGGGGGCAGTCTGCAGAGACTTAGATACAAGGTAATCACAGAGGTAAAAAGTATATTAATATAACTGAGATAAGGAGCAGTCTGCAGAGGCTTAGATACAAGGTAATCACAAAGGTAAAAAGTATATTAATATAACTGAGATAAGAAGCAGTCTGCAGAGGCTTAGATACAGGGTAATCACAGAGGTAAAAAGTATATTAATATAACTGAGATAAGGGGGCAGTCTGCAGAGACTTAGTTACAAGGTAATCACAGAGGTAAAAAGTATATTAATATAACTGAGATAAGGGGGCAGTCTGCAGAGACTTAGATACAAGGTAATCACAGAGGTAAAATGTGTATTAATATAACTGTGTTGGTTATGCAAAACTGGGGAATGGGTAATAAAGGGATTATCTATCTTTTTATATAATAACAATTCTCTAGTAGACTTAACATTATTTAAGCTTAAATTGTGCCTGGCTGCTCATCTGATGCCATGAAGATATTCCCCATAGGAAAGTGCAGACGCACAGATTTTAGTTAACATGAATGAATGAATATAGGATAAGAGTTTGTGATGATTGATTTGTCTAAAATTATTATTTTTTTCTTTGTTACTATAATGTGACTGAAAAAGGGGCGCATTTTGGCCTGGGCAAACAAGGTACTTGCCTAGTTTGGAAAATTGGGGGGGGGGGGCAGCACTTTTTGAGTCTCTGTTGGGAGCAGCAGGTGACTTAACTAGCACTAGCTGTCTGTCTTATATATATATATTTATATTTAGTAGATATAAACATAATGAGGCCTATTTATCAAGCCATCAACCGCAAATACGCTGGAATTCCACAGCGTAAGTGTGGCGAGCTTGATTTGCCCTATTTATCAAAGCCTACAGACCGTAAAAAGTTGAAATTTGTGACGTAACATACGATCCATCGGTCTCAGTCCGACACAGATCGATGCTTACGTCATTACAGATGTTCCAAATACAAATTCGGCACTATCTGACTACTTTTGCAAGTTATCAAACTTCTAACAGGTACGCTCGCCACTATTCCGGCCCAGTGTACCTGGTTTTCAATCCGCAACCCTGGAGGCCGCGGATGCTATAGGAATCAATGGGAGTCTGAAAGCAGCGAAAGCTCATGTTCGATGCTGGTCTAAACACCCCTAATCTGCTGCCCCGACATCGCTGCAACCTAAATAAAATTTATTAACCCCTATTCTGCCACTCCCGGACCCTGCCGCCACCTAAATAAATATATTAACCCCTATCCCTCCGCTCCCGGACCCCGCCGCAACTAAATTTATTAACCCCTATACCGCCGCTCCCCGAGCCCACCGCAACTAAATAAATGTATCAACCCCTAAAGCCCTGGCCTCCCACATCACTACCACTTACTAAACCTATTAACCCCTAAACTCCCAGCCCGCCACATTGCCATAAACTAAATGAACCTATTAACCCCTAAACCTAACAACCCGCTAGCTTTACATTAAATATTAACTCATCCCTATCTTATAATAAATGTAAACTTACCTTTAGAATTAAAATAAACTATATTAAACTATTAATTAACCTACCCTAACTAAGTTACACAAAATAAAAAATAAATTATCAAATATTTAAACTAATTAAACTAATTACACCTAATCTAATAGCCCTATGAAAATAAAAAAGCCCCCCCAAAATAAAAAAAACCCTAGCCTACAATAAACTTCCAATGGCCCTTAAAAGGGCCTTTTGCGGGGCATTGCCACAAAGAAATCAGTTCTTTTACCTGTAAATAAAAATACAAATACCCCCCCCCAACAGTAAAACCCACCACCCACGCAACCAAACCCCCCAAATAAAATTCTATCTAAAAAACCTAAGCTCCCCATTGTCTTAAAAAGGGCATTGCCCTTAAAAGGGCATTTATCTCTTTTTCCGCCCAAAGTCCCTAATCTAAAATTAAAACCCACCCAATAAACCCTTAAAAAAAACCTAACTCTAATCCCTGAAGATCCACTTACAGTTTTTGAAGACCCGACATCCATCCTCAACGAAGCAGCAGAAGTCCTCAGCGAAGCCGGCAGAAGTCTTCATCAAAGCGGGCTGAAGTCTTCATCCAACCGGCATCTTCTATCTTCATCCCTCCGGCGCAGAGCGGCTCCATCTTCAAGACATCCAGCGCGGAGCATCCTCTTCTTCCGACGTCTTCTGGAACAATGAATTTTCCCTTTAAATGATGTCATCCAAGATGGCGTCCCTTACATTCCGATTGGCTGATAGAATTCTATCAGCCAATAGGAATTAAGGTGGAAAAAATCCTATTGGCTGCTGCAATCAGCCAATAGGATTGAGCTTTCATCCTATTGGCTGATCCAATCAGCCAATAGGATTGAGCTTGCATTTTATTGGCTGATTGGAATAGCCAATAGAATGCGAGTTCAATACTATTTGTCTCACCGCAGCACTGGTATTATGGGTTTTTACAAACCCGGCATTAAAAGACAAGAAGTGAGCGTTGAGCAAAATTGTGCTCCTTACCGCACTCCAATACCAGCGCTGCTTAAGTCAGTGGTGAGCTGGTCGTACGTGCTCGTACACGATTTCCCCAAAGGAATCAACATGGAGAGCCGGCTGAGAAAAAGTCTAACAGCTGCCAAAAAGCAGCGTAAAACTCAGTTTTACACCTAACACCCTAACATGAACCCGAGTCTAAACACCCCTAATCTTACACTTATTAACCCCTAATATGCTGCCCCCGACATCGCTGACACCTACATTATACTTATTAACCCTTAATCTGCCGATCCAGACACCGCTGCCACCTACATTATAGTTATGAACCCCTAATCTGCTGCCCCCAACATCGCTGCCACCTACATTATATTTATAAACCCCTAATCTGCCACCCCCAATGTCGCCACAACCTACCTACATTTATTAACCCCTAATCTGCCGCCCCAACGTCGCCGCCACTATACTAAATGTATTAACCCCTAAACCTAAGTGTACCCTAAACCTAACACCCCCTAACTTAAATATAATTTAAATACATCTAAATAAAATTACTATAATTAACTAAATTGTTCCTATTTAAAACTAAATACTTACCTATAAAATAAACCCTAAGCTAGCTACAATATAACTAATAGTTACATTGTATCTAGCTTAGGGTTTATTTTTATTTTACAGGCAAAATTGTATTTATTTTAACTAGGTAGAATAGTTATTAACTATTTAATAACTACCTAGCTAAAATAAATACAAAAGTACCTGTAAAATAAAACCTAACCTAAGTTAAAATAACACCTAACACTACACTATCAATAAATTAATTAACTCAATTAAATACAAATACCTCAATTAAATTAGCTAAATCACAAAAAAACAAACACTAAATTACAGAAAATAATAAACAAATTACAAGATATTTAAACTAATTACACCTAATCTAATAGCCCAAAATACCTCAAAATAAAAAATGCCCCCCCAAAATAAAAAAAAACCTAGCCTAAACTAAACTACCAATAGCCCTTAAAAGGGCCTTTTGCGAGGCATTGCCCCAAAATAATCAGCTCTTTTACCTGTAAAAAAAATACAAACAACCCCCACAACAGTAAAACCCACCACCCACACAACCAACCCCCAAATAAAATACTATCTAAAAAAACCTAAGCTCCCCATTGCCCTGAAAAGGGCAAAAACCTAAGCTCCCCATTGCCCTGAAAAGGGCATTTGGATGGGCATTGCACTTAAAAGGGCAGTTAGCACTTTTGCGGCCCAAACCCTAATCTAAAAAATAAAACTCACCCAATAAACCCTTATTAAAACCTAACACTAACCCCCTGAAGATCGACTTACAGTTCTGAAGACCCGACATCCATCCTCAAGGAAGCGGCAGAAGTCTTCATCCAACCAGGCCAAAGTCCTCAACAAAGTCGGGACAAGTCTTCATCCAAGCCGGGTGAAGTGGTCCTCCAGACGGGCAGAAGTCTTCATTCAGACGGCATCTTCTATCTTCATCCATCCGAAGCGGAGCGGCTCCATCTTCAAGACATCCGACGCGGAACTTCCTCTTCAAACGACGGCTTCTTACTGAATAACGGTTCCTTTAAGTGATGTCATCCAAGATGACGTCCCTTAGATTCTGATTGGCTGATAGAATTCTATCAGCCAATCGGAATTAAGGTAGAAAAAATCCTATTGGCTGATGCAATCAGCCAATAGGATTGAACTTCAATCCTATTGGCTGATCCAATCAGCCAATAGGATTGAGCTCGCATTCTGTTGGCTGATTGGAACTATGGGGGGAAAAAAGTAACGTATAAACCTAACACCCTAACATAAACCCCAAGTCTAAACACCCCTAATCTGCTGTCCGCGACATCTACATAATGTTATTAACCCCTAATCTGCCGCTCCCGATATCACTGCCACTATACTAAAGTTATTAACCCCTATTCTGTCACACCCCAACAACGCCCACACTATAATAAATCTACTAACCCCTATCCCGCCGCTCCCCGACATCGCAGCCACTAAATAAAGCTATTAACCCCTAAACATCTGGCCTCCCACATCACTACCACTAAATAAACCTATTAACCCCTAAACCGCCAGCCCCCCACATTGCAACAACTTAAATTAAACTATTAACCCCTAAACCTAACCCTAAACCTAACCGTTACCCTAACCCTAACACCTCCTAACTTTACCATAATTAAAATAGAGCTAAATTAAAGTTACAATTATTAACTAAATAATACTTATTTAAAACTAAATACATACTTACCTGTGAAATAAAACCTAAACTAGCTACAATATAACTAATAGTTACAGTATATTGTAGCTAGCTTAGGTTTTATTTTTATTTCACAGGTAAGTTTGTATTTATTTTAACTAGGTAGACTAGTTAGTAAATAGTTATTAACTATTTACTTACTACCTAGTTAAAATAAATACAAAGATAACAGCTCTTTTCCTACAAAAGAAAAACAAACACCCCTTAACAGTATACAAACCCCCACCCCCCAAACACCTAATCTACCCATTGCCCTGAAAAGGGCATTTGTATGGGCATTGCCCTTAAAAGGGCATTCAGCTCTTTTTTTTTGCCCTGAAAAGGGCATTTAGCTATTTTATGAAATGCCCAACCCCTAATCTAAAAATAAAAACCCACCCTAAAACAAAATAAAAAATTACACAAAATATCAAACGAATTATCCAAAATAATAAAAATGATTCCTATTCTAATACCCATTTAAAAAAAAATTAAAAAAAAATAAAAGAAACATAATCTAGAAGAAACCTTTTGTAGGGGATTGCCCTAAATATATCAGCTCTTTTTCTGAAAAAAATACAAAGACCCAATAACATTACAAGCCCCCATTCCCCATAAACCCACAAAATAAAAAAAAAATATCTAAAACTCTGAATCTACCCATTGCCCTGAAAAGGGCATTTGTATGGGCATTGCCCTGAAAAGGGCATTCAGCTCTTTTGCTGCCCTTAAAAGGGCATTCAGCTCTTTTAAGAGTGCCCATCCTAATGTAAAAAAAAATTCCAAAAAAAACTTTAAAAAAACCTAACACTAACCCCTCTTTAGGCACTCACAGTTGTTGAAGTCCCGCATGAACGATCTTCATCCCGGTAGCTCTATCTTCATCCAGGCGGCATCTCCATCCAGGTGGCTCTATCTACATCCATCACGGGACCTTCATCTTCTTCATCCCTGCGGAGGCAGAGCGGCGATGCGCGGAGGTCTAAGGCAGAGGTCCAGGCAAAGGTCCAAGGCGGAGGTCCAAGGCGGAGGTCCAGGGGGAGGTCCAAGGCTGAGGTCCATCGATCCGACGTGGAGGTCCTCTTCATGCGATCATCCGCCGCACACTGAGGATTGAAATGCAAGGTACCCCTTTTATACTGGGGGTACCATTGCATTTCTATTGGCTGAAAATTTTGAATCAGCCAATAGGAATTAGGGCTGCTAAAATCCTATTGGCTCTTCAAATCAGCCAATAGGATTTAAGCAGCTCTCATCCTATTGGCTGATTTGAATCAAATCAGCCAATAGGAATGCAAGGGACGCCATTTTGAATTGCGTACTTTGCATTGAAAAGTCAGTGTACGGCGGCGACCGTATGAAGAGGATGCTCAGCGCCAGATGTCTTCAGGATGGACCCGCTCTGCACCGCTGGGATGAAGATAGAAGACGCCGCCGGGATGAAGATAGAAGATGCCGCCTGGATGAAGATGGAACCGCCTGCCGCCTAGATGAAGATGGAGCCGCCGGGATGAAGATCCTTCAAGCAGGACTTCAGCAACTGTAAGTGGATCTTCAGGGGTTAGTGTTAGTATTTTTTAAGGTTTTTTGGGTTTGTTTGTTTTTAGTTTCGGGTTTGGGCTATTCGTAAAAGAGCTAAATGCCCTTTTCAGGGCAATGCAAAAGAGCTAAATGCCCTTTTAAGGGCAATGCCCATACAAATGCCCTTTTCAGGGCAATGGGTAGCTTAGGTTTTTGTTAGAGTTAGGTTTTTTATTTTGGGGGGTTGGTTGGGTTTATCTTTGTATTTTTTTTAAAGGTAAAAGGGCTGTTTAATTTAGGGCAATGCCCTACAAAATGCCCTTTTAAGGGCTATTGGTAGTTTATTGTAGGCTAGGGTTTTTTTTTATTTTGGGGGGCTTTTTATTTTGATAAGGCTATTAGATTAGGTGTTATTCTTTTTTATTTTGGATAATTTCGTTTGTTATTTTTCGTAATTTAGTGTTTGTTATTTTTTGCAATTTAGTCTTATTTATTTTTTGTAATTAGATAGTTTGTTATTTTTAGAGTAGTGTTAGGATTTTTTTTAATGTGTATTTTAGTTTTCTTTAATTAGTAGTTAGTTTAATTTTAGCTTAATAGGTATATTAGTTTAAACTTAGTTTTTTTTAATTTGACAGGTAAGTTTTAATTTAATTTAAGATAGGGAAATTGTAATTTTAATATAAAGTTAGGGGGCGTTAGGTTTAGTAGTCACTAGTTTAAATTAGTTTATTGCGATGTGGGGGGCTTTTGGTTTAGGGGTTAATAGGTTTATTTAGTATATTTAGTTGTGGGGCTTTCGGTTTAGGGGTTAATAGGTTTATTATAGTGCCGACGGAATTAGGGGTTAATAACTTTAGTATAGTGGGGACGATGTGGGCGGACGGCAGATTAGGGTTTAATAATATTTAAATAGTGTTTGCGATGTGGGAGGGCTGTGGTTTAGGGGTTAATAACTTTAATATAGTGGCGGCAACGCCGGGGAGCGTCGGAATAGGGGTTTTTAATAGTGGCGGCGAAGTCAGGAGTGTCAGATTGTGGGTTAATAACTTTAATATAGTATTTGCGATGCAGGAGGGCCTTGGTTTAGGGGTTAATAGGTAGTTTATGGGTGTTAGTGCACTTTGTAACACTTTAGTTATGAGTTTTATGTAACAGTTTTGTGGCTTAAAACTCATAACTACTGCTTTTAGATTGCGAAACGGATCTTGTCGGTATAGGCTGTAACGCAAGCGTTTTAGCTTCAACACAAAACTTGTAAAACTGGTGCTATGGAAGTCCCAAGAAAAAATGCGGTACTGACCTTGCGTTACAGGCTAAAAAGCTTGCGGTACAGATATACCGACAAGACTTGTAATGGCTGCAGTTCTGTTTTAATGTTGAAATTATCATTTTTTTCAGCGTTAAAACGCGAACGCAAAACTTGTAATCTAGGTGAGAGAAAGGAGTGGAGAAGAGACACACACCCTACAGATGTGAAGCGCATACTGAATGTGCAGCTGCACAGTGTGTGCTATATGTGACCATAATATACAGAAGGTCCGGACATATTACATATTAGCAGCACTCTTCGGGGACAAATAAATAAAACATGTTTTTATGCCATATACCTCTAAGTCTCTGACAGTATGAATGCTCAGCCCCGGATAATATGAGGGAGCAGGATACTAGCATAGCAGCCACCGGTGGACAGACACAGGAGGGGGATAGGAGACTTCGGCACAGAGACATTGGAAAGATGGAGGTAAAGGGTTTAGCGGGAAAGACATGAGGAGTGCTCACTCTATGAGGAAAGACCAGACACATATACACAGCATAGTTATTACGGTGAGGGAGTGGAGAACATATAAGTATACATGGAATGTATGGGAAAGCCGGACACGAAGGCTGATGATAACAAACATACATTTATTAAATACAATATATAGGTTAGTTTTAATAAAAACATAATACTAACTATATATATTTTTGATACATTTGTAACAAACCATTATGCAAATATAGCTCTATGCCACTGAGCCATGCTAAGTAATTAACTGTTCCAAAACTAAATTAGTCAGCAACACTGCAATATATGAACTACGCATGCGCAAGTCTGCGTGTGTGAGCATGAAAAATTATTTACGAGTCGAAGGTGATTGGTTACAGATTAACATACCAAACTTTAATGTAAGAGGTGGGCGGGGCCTGGCAGTCATTTTCAACTGCTTACAAACGAAGCATTACTAAACTTTTTTGCTACTACCTTCAGGCAGCTGTAGGATGGACCGGGTGCAGGATGCTTCTTTGATGTCTTTGAATAGGTTAGTAAAATATATGGTGGGGTGTAGACTGTCCCTTTAAGTGAATGTTCACTAAGATTAATATTACTCAGTCAATTATAAAGCCAATGTATTGAAAGATTTGAGGGAACAAATAGATCAAATACAGCAGGAGTTGAATAACAGATGAAATAATGTGGATTATCCACGATTTGATGAACAATTCCATAAAACTATAGCTAAGGTCAAATCATCTAATTTGGAAATTTAACATAGTAAATTTGTCAGGGATAGTTTGGATTCCCAATCCAACTCAGTGTACATTTGGAACAAACAACAAAGATATACATTTAGACAACAACAAAACATATCTTGGTCACGTGGGAGGAATAGGAGAAGAAATAGAAAATAGGTCACAATTAGCCAAACTTCACTTTTTCAGACAGTGAAGCGTAAACTTGAGAAGAGGGTGGAGCCTTAAATACTGAGGAGGAGATAAACAACCAAAGGGGAATCCTGAAACAAGGAGAATGTAAATAAAAATAAAAATGTTACCCCTTTGAGAGAGATATGCCTCTTCAGCTTTGGTGGTCAGACCCAACATCCCTGGGCTCAGAGCTGCTACATATCAAACAGTCAATACTAGTTATGGAACATCCAGTATTAGGACAGACAATCCAATAGACACTGACAGAAGGGATATGGAATAGGTTTTTTCCAGGGCCGGCACCCAAGGGGGGAGGGGGAGGAAATATCAACCAACAGAGATAACCCCAAAGATAGACGAGATCACAACCACAGAAATACAAACCCACCAAGAAATCAATCTTTCTAGTATACCCTTATCTGATCTGGATATGAAAGTGTTAGGGTATGGATTAGGTTTTGTCCCTAGCAAAGACTTTGATATATTCAGAACTATGATAGATGTAAATCGAGTTATATGCAATGCCACTTTAAAGAAACATTTTGGGGAGTCAAATACAGGGACTTTTGACACAATTGATGGCCAGACTCAAAAACCTCAAGTCACTATGTCATCATTAAATTTTAATGAGGATTGTGATGTGTTATCCTTAGATACCCTCTGGAGAGAGAACTAAAATCTCCCTGAGTCTCTAGAATGAAGCAATTTTTCGGGTTTCAAAAACAAGTCTACTTTTTACCATATCCAGAGTAGGGGAAGAATACTAGAAACCTTTTTTAGAAGGGTTGAAACTGATCTTGGAAATCTTAAGAGTCAGAGAACATCTATCCCTCAGAACTTATCCAGATCAGAGAATGAATGCTTAAGGAAGCTACACAAAAACAAACAAATTGTTATTAAAGCTGCGGACAAAGGTGGGTCTGTGGTAGTCTTAAACTGACAGGATTATATTGCTGAGGCACATAGACAACTTAAAAATGTTGAAGGTTCTGAAAAATTTTGAGGTAATCCTATTGTCAAATTGCAGAGAGAACTTAAAAATATTTTAGACAATGGATTTGAAGCAGGTTTCTTGGATAAATCAACTTTTGATTTTCTTTGAGTTGAGTCTCCTGTTACCCCAATTTTTCATTACCTTCCTAAGGTACACAAAACCTTATATGAAGTACAGGGCAGACCCATAGTCAGTGGCATAGGTTCTTTCACTGAACATGAAGAGTATAGCTGGTTAGTTGATTGATGTAACCACACTTTACTCGTCCATAAAGGATAAAGGAGAAACGGTTACATCAATGAAAACAAATAATTATTTTTTGTGAATATAATTATAACAACATCGTTGTAATAACATTTTAATATTAGTATCTTCTACATTACATCTTGAGGACCAATATGTGTTATTATGTAAATGAATGGACAATATATTTTGTTCTTATGTATATAGTCTTTATGTTGTCCCACCCACTTTAAATACTAGTGTCCTTGTGTGACACTGATGTACTGATATATAGCATTGTAGCGAACGTTCCCTGATTATATCTTCATATCAACTGTTTTATACCTATAAGCAGTATACACTTTACATGGGGATCTAAATATTGTATTCACCTGAATCTGAAGCCATTTAGGCATTAATTGAAGTCGTATATAGATGTTTGTCCGTTACCCATATGTAATTTAGGCAGTCCCAGTAACATGCTTCTTTTAAGGTAATTATGGTATGATGTCATGTTGACGTGCAACGATAAATTTTGGTTTTACCTGTTTTAAAGAGGCTGAATAGACATGCACTCACAGCTACGTGCTGAAATGCCTAACCTGACATTGATGTTGTTAACTCCTTGTTACATTTTAAATCGATGAAGTAAAAGCTCATTTTTATATCAGAATCTCTGGACATCTCTTGCCTTCCATGATTGATATAGATACTTAAAATAAATAATATTATCTATTTTAAATTTTTTATTGTTGTAATACTTGTCTTTTGATCCGTGCTAGATTAGCGCTGCTACTTATCACTTTTTTTTATACATTTAACTTTGGTTTATCTTGGAGGAGATATTCTTAGTAGCAGCAGGATCTGTAATATTATTGGGCGCTTTTTTTCTTTATTTGTTCAGTATACTCTGCTGTCGTTACACACACACACACACACACACACACACACACACAGGCACTCACCTGCCGTCTCACACACACAGGCACTCACCTGCCGTCTCACACACACACACACAGGCACTCTCCTGCTGTTAAACACACACACACAGGCACTCACCTGCCGTCTCACACACACACACAGGCACTCACCTGCTGTTACACACACAGGCACTCACCTGCTGTTACACACACACACACACAGGCACTCTCCTGCTGTTACACACACACACACAGGCACTCACCTGCCGTCTCACACACACACAAGCACTCACCTGCTGTTATACACACAGGCACTCACCTGCTGTTACACACACAAACACACACACACACACACACAGGCACTCTCCTGCTGTTACACATACACACACACACAGGCACTCACCTGCCGTCTCACACACACACAGGCACTCACCTGCCGTCTCACACACACACACAGGCACTCTCCTGCAGTCTCTCACACACACACAGGCACTATCCTGCTGTTACCCACATACACAGACACTTTCCTGCCATTACACTCATACAGAAGGCACTCTCCTGCAGTTACACACACAGGCACTCTCCTGCTGTTACACACACACAGGCACTCACCTGCCATCTCACACTCACAGGCACTCTCCGCAAGTCTCACACACACACAGGCACTCTCCTGCTGTTACACACACAGGCACTCACCTGCTGTTACACACACAGGCACTCTCCTGCTGTTACACACACAGGCACTATCCTGCTGTTACCCACATACACAGACACTTTCCTGCCATTACACTCATACAGAAGGCACTCTCCTGCAGTTACACACACAGGCACTCTCCTGCTGTTACACACACACAGGCACTCACCTGCCATCTCACACTCACAGGCACTCTCCGCAAGTCTCACACACACACAGGCACTCTCCTGCTGTTACACACACAGGCACTCACCTGCTGTTACACACACAGGCACTCTCCTGCTGTTACACACACAGGCACTCTCCTGCTGTTACACACACACACAGGCACTCACCTGCCATCTCACACACACAGGCACTCGTCTCTCCGCAAGTCTCACACACACACAGGCACTCTCCTGCTGTTACACACACATTCACTCATCTGCTGTTACACACACAGGCACTCACCTGCTGTTACACACACAGGCACTCACCTGCTGTTACACACACAGGCACTCACCTGCTGTTACACACACACACACACACACACAGGCACTCTCCTGCTGTTACACACACACAGGCACTCACCTGCCATCTCACACACACAGGCACTCTCCGCAAGTCTCACACACTCACAGGCACTCTCCTGCTGTTACACACACAGGCACTCTCCTGCTGTTACACACACAGGCACTCACCTGCTGTTACACACACAGGACTCACCTGCTGTTACACACACAGGCACTCACCTGCTGTTACACACACAGGCACTCACCTGCTGTTATACACACAGGCACTCACCTGCTGTTACACACACAGGCACTCACCTGCTGTTACACACACACACACAGGCACTCTCCTGCTGTTACACACACACAGACACACACACACACAGGCACTCACCTGCTGTTACACACACACACACAGGCACTCTCCTGCTGTTACACACACACACACACAGGCACTCACCTGCTGTTACACACACACACACAGGCACTCACCTGCTGTTACACACACACACACACACACAGGCACTCTCCTGCTGTTACACACACACACACACACACACACACAGGCACTCTCCTGCAGTCTCACACACACACACAGGCACTATCCTGCTGTTACCCACATACACAGACACTTTCCTGCCATTACACTCATACAGAAGGCACTCTCTTGCAGTTACAGACACACTTAGGCACTCTCCTACTGTTACACAAATACACAGGCACTCTCCTGCTGTTACACACACACAGGCACTCACCTGCCATCTCACACACACAGGCACTCTCCGCAAGTCTCACACACACACAGGCACTCTCCTGCCGTTACCCACATACACAGACACTTTCCTGCCATTACACACATACACAGGTACTCTCCTGCTGTTACAGACACACTTAGGCACTCTCCTACTGTTACACAAATACACAGGCACTCTCCTGCTGTTACACACACACACACAGGCACTCACCTGCCATCTCACACATACAGGCACTCTCCTGCAGTCTCACACACACACAGGCACTCTCCTGCCGTTACCCACATACACAGACACTTTCCTGCTATTACACTCATACACAGGCACTCTCCTGCTGTTACAGACACACTTAGATACTCTCCTACATAAATACACAGGAACAGGGTCGCCATCAGGGGTGAAAGGGGTGACTCCTGTCAGGGGCCCACTGGGCCAGGAGGCCCAATGAGGCAAGCACAACTATTTAAAAAAAAATATATATATATTTTTTTTTTTACATTTTTGCAGCCACCAGAGGGCGCTACAGCAGAGTGCTATTAAGAATGGAAATGTCATTACTACAAGTAAAGAATTAGCATTTGAGAGGATTTCTGAGTGTGCACTAAACCACTATGCACAGTGTGAGACAGACTTGGCACTTCAGTTTGTATAGTGTGTGCCTGAGTCAGACAGCAGATCACTTTCATTTGCAGAGGAGGTAAGACTTACTTAGCAAATGTTTTTTTAATTCTTTGTGCAATTTCAGATTGTTACTTCAGTGCGGCAGTTATATGGTGGGGTCAGGGGTCCATAAAAACACTTTTTTTTTTAGAAATATGCAGCAGTGTATTTATGATTATTTAACAATGCTGTAGAAATTCTATATTTCAAACGATGCAGAAATGTTTCCTCCTCAATACACAAATGGTAGGTGCCCTTTTGGCAGATATGATTTTTATATATATATATATATATATATATATATATATATATATATATATATATATATTACATTCCAGTTTACTGCCCCTTTATGCAATGACTTTCCAGATGCCAGGAGGCATTTTATCTAAGATTTTTACATCTGCATAAAATTGTATTCTTTCAGGCTAAGATTGCTCAGTGTTTGAAATGAAACAGGTTAACTTAACCCTGTTCAGTTTACACTACAGCTGACATCATTTTGAAATATATACACACAAGCCTAAATCCTGCATTTAACCATAATCCCCAAATATTTGTCAACCTTTCAACATTACTTTTCTTCATCTATCCATTCTGACAGATCATTAATGTACAATTTTGAATTCACATAAGTATTTTTGTTTGCACATTTACAAATATGATTCTTTAAAAAAAGATCTCTTAATTTCTGCTTTTTTCTATCATGCATGTCACACACTGTTGATTTAGGGGATGGCAATGTGCAGAAATTTTACCTCCTGAGAGTATTTCTGTAGAAGTCTGTGTTTATGTCTTTGTGTTTTTGTTGGTGTCTCTATGAGTGTGTATGTCTTTGTGCATTTTCTATGGATGTCTCTGTGAAGGTGTGTGTGTATGTCTGTGCATTTTCTGTGGGTGTCTCTGTGAGGGTGTGTGTGTATGTCTTTGTGTGTTTTCTGTGGATGTCTCTGTGAGGGTGTGTGTGTGTATGTATATCTGTGTTTTCTGTGGATGTCTCTGTTAGGGTATGTCCATATGTCTTTAAGCATTTTCTGTGGGTGTCTCTGTGAGGGTGTGTGTGTGTGTGTGTGTGTATGTCTGTGTGTCTTCTGTGGATGTCTCTGTGAGGGTGTGTACAAATGTCTGTGTGTTTTCTGTGGATGTCTCTGTGAGGGTGTGTGTGTGTGTATGTATGTCTGTGTGTTTTTTGTGGATGTCTCTGTGAGGGTGTGTGCATATGCCTGTGTGTTTTTTTTGTGGGTGTCTCTGTGATGGTGTGTGCATATGTCTGGGTATTTTCTGTGGGTGTCTCTGTGAGGGTGTATTTATGTCTGTGTGTTTTCTGTGGATGTCTGTGAGAGTGTGTGCATATGTCTGTGTGTTTTCTGTGGGTGTCTCTGTGAGGGTGTGTGCATAGGCCTGTGTGTTTTCTGTGGGTGTCTCTGTGATGGTGTGTGCATATGTCTGTGTGTGTCTCTGTGAGGGTGTGTGCATACGTTTGTGTGTTTTCTGTGGGTGTCGCTGTGAGGGTGTGTATGTGTGTATGTCTGTGCATTTTCTGTGGGTGTCTCTGTGAGGGTGTGTATGTCTTTGTGTGTTTTCTGTGGATGTCTCAGTGAGGGTGTGTGTGTATGTATGTCTTTGTGTGTTTTCTGTGGGTGTCTCTGTGTGTGTATGTTTTTGTTTGTTTTCTGTGGGTATCTCTGTGTGTGTGCATATGTCTGTGTGTTTTTTGTGGGTGCCTCTCTGTGTGTGAATGTCTTTGTGTGTTTTCTGTGGCTGTCTCTGTGGGTGTTTCCTTGGGTGTATGTGCAAGTTTGTGTTTGAGTTTGTGTGTGTGTCCATTGTCTGTTCCTTTTTAGGACATTTTGACCTTACTACTGATTATTCACATTTTTCTACAGACTTTGATACTAATTAGACCTTTTTGAAAGTCACCAATCCACCACTTAACCTTTAAATTATTGTTTCATGGCCCTTCCTTTCGTGCTGTTGTCATCATATAGTTGCCATCTTCCTTCACAAAGAGATAATCAGAACTCCATATTTTGTCTTGTAAATCTCCTTTTTTGAAAAAACTGTAGTCTACCTCATTACTTGTCAGGCCAATGTAAACAAGTACTGAGTGTCCGTGTGGGTGTCTGTGTCTGAGTGTGTTTGTGTGTTTCTTTGCGTGTTTGCTAGAGTGTCTATATGTGAATCCTTATGTGTGTCTGTGTGTTTTTGTGTTTGTGCTTTACTACCCTTACAACATTTCCAAGTTAAAGTGCATATACATTTTAGTCACTTGGTCAAAAATTGCACATGTCAAAGGGGGGGAGGGGCCTGATCAATTGTTAAGTAAGGGGCCCCACAATTTCTAGTGGCAGCCCTGCACAGGAACTCTCCTGCTGTTACACAAATACACAGACACTCTCCTGTTGTTACACACATACACAGGCACTCTCCTGCTGTTACACACACACACAGGCACTCGCCTGCTGTTACACACATACACACATGCACTCTCCTGGTGTTACACACATACACAGGTACTCTCCTGCTGTTACAAACATACACAGGCACTCTCCTGCTGCTACACACACACAGGCACTCTCCTGCTGTTACACATATACACAGGCACTCTCCTGCTGTTACATACACACACAGGCACTCTCCTGCTGTTACACATATACTCTCCATCTGTTACACATTTACACAGGCACTCTCCTGCTGTTACACACACACACACACAGGCACTCTCCTGCTTTTACGCACATACACAGCCATTCTCCTGCTGTTACACATATACACAGGCACTCTCCTGCTGTTACACACATACACAGGTACTCTCCTGCTGTTACACACACACACAGGAACTCTCCTGCTGTTACACACATACACACATGCATTCTCCTGGTGTTACACACATACACAGGTACTCTCCTGCTGTTACACACACACAGGCACTTTCCTGCTATCACACACACAGGCACTTTCCTGCTATCACATACACACACACACACACACAGGCACTCTCCTGCTGTTACACATATACACAGGCACTACCCTGCTGTTACACATATACACAGACACTCTCCTGCTGTTACACACATACACAGGCACTCTCCTGCTGTTACACACATACACAGGCACTCTCCTGGTGTTACACACATACACAGGCACTCTCCTGCTGTTACACATACACACATGCACTCTCCTGGTGTTACACACATACACAGGCACTTTCCTGCTGTTACACATACACACAGGCACTCTCCTGCTGTTACACAGACACAGGCACTCTCCTGCTGTTACACACACAGGCACTTTCCTGCTATCACACACACACACACACACACACAGGCACTCTCCTGCTGTTACACATATACACAGGCACTACCCTGCTGTTACACATATACACAGCCACTCTCCTGCTGTTACACACATACACAGGCACTCTCCTGCTGTTACACACATACACAGGCACTCTCCTGGTGTTACACACATACACACATGCACTCTCCTGGTGTTACACACATACACAGGCACTCTCCTGGTGTTACACACATACACACATGCACTCTCCTGGTGTTACACATATACACAGGCACTACCCTGCTGTTACACATATACACAGCCACTCTCCTGCTGTTACACACATACACAGGCACTCTCCTGGTGTTACACACATACACAGGCATTCTCCTGTTGTTACACACATACACAGGCATTCTCCTGCTGTTACACAAATACACAGGCACTCTCCTGCTGTTACACATATACACAGGCACTCTCCTGCTGTTATACATATACACAGGCACTCTCCTGCTGTTACACATATACACAGGAACTCTCCTGCTGTTACACACATACACAGGCACTCTCCTGCTGTTACACATATACACAGGTACTCCCCTGCTGTTACACATATACACAGGCACTCTCTTGCTGTTACACAAATACACAGGAACTCTCCTGCTGTTACACATATACACAGGCACTCTCCTGCTGTTACACGCATACACAAGTTTTCTCCAGTTGTTACACATACACCCAGGCACTTTCTTGCTGGTACACAAATACACGGGCACTCTCCTGCTGTTACACAAATACACAGGAACTCTCCTGCTGTTACACATATACACAGGCACTCTCCTGCTGTTACACACATACACAAGAACTCTCCAGTTGCTACACATACACACAGGCACTCTCTTGCTAGTACACAAATACACAGGCACTCTCCTGCTGTTACACAAATACACAGGAACTCTCTTGCTCTTACACACACAGGTGACCCCCACCTACTGCCAGTCCTCAGTTGCCAGCTGGCTGTCTATTATATTTGTAGAGAACACCTGGCAGCCCTAGTGACAAGTATCCTTATAACTGTATAACTAACTATAGAAGACATTCTATTATTTCACCACATAAACCAATTGGTTTTTAATATCATATTGCAAAAAGTTTTAGTTTAAGAATCCAGAAACAAAATGACCATATTTAAATTGGAAATTTATTTATTTATAAAATATTTTACCAGGAAGGATACATTGAGATTTCTCTCGTTTTCAAGTATGTCCTGGGACCACAAAACATTGCATTGATACAATAGTGTACAATAAAATACAAAAACAATAATAATACACAATATATGCAAACATTTAACATAGAGCAGGTACGAAATATTTAATCAACCATGACAGGAGCATTCTGTTTTGAGATATGTAGAGAGGGATCTCTTAAAGGATTTTAGGCTTGGGGAAGGTTTGAAAGTGTGCTGGAGGTCATTCCATAATTGTGGCGCTCTGTAGGAAAAGGAGGATCGAGCTGCTTTCTTTTTGTATGGAGGCAAGCTAAATAATGTGCTGGTACTGGATCGGAGGTTATAGGAGGTGGGCATAGCAGGGGAGAGCATTCTGCTCAGGTAGGGTGGGAGCTTCCCAGAAAGGCTCTTAAAGACAAGGCAGGAAAGATGGAGGGTGCGTCTGGATTCCAGCGACAGCCAGTTTAGTTCTTTTAGCATGTCACAATGGTGGGTCCTGTAGTTACATTGTAGCACAAAGCGGCAGAATGAGTTATACAATGTATTTAGTTTATTAAGGTGAGTTTGCGGAGCAGGTGCATATACTATGTCCCCATAATCCAAGATAGGTATCAGCATTTGCTGTACAATCTTTTCCTTTACTGTAGGGCTGAGGCAGGATTTGTTTCTGTACAGGGCACCTAGTTTTGGATAAAGTTTAGAGGCAAGTTTTTCTATGTGGAGTCCAAAAGATAGATTGGGGTCTAACAACATACCTAAGTATTTAAAAGAGTGGACTGCGGTCAGTGTGCAATTGGATTTTGTTTTGATGCGAAGATGGGAATTTTGTAATTTTTGTAATTTAGGTCCCGTTCCAAAGATCATTGTGACAGTTTTGTCAGTGTTTAGGAAGAGTTTGTTTTTCGAGATCCACTTTTCTACCTCTGTGAACTGGTCTTGGAGCACTGCTTCAAGCTGCGGCAGATCAGATTTGTTTGCATAGATTACCGTGTCGTCTGCGTACATGTGTACAGTTGAGGATTTGCAGACATTAGGAAAATCATTTATAAATAATGTGAATAGTAGGGGGCCGAGAATGGAACCTTGGGGAACACCACACGTGACTGGGAGAGGGAGGGAGTCACTGTTAGAAACAGAGACATATTGTGATCAATCCGATATATATGATTTAAACCAGGTTAACGGGCGATCAGCAATACCAGAGTTTTTTAGTTTGAGAAGTAGTATGTCATGGTCCACTGTGTCAAAAGCCTTAGCAAAATCAAGGAAAATAGCTCCAGTTAGGTCTCCTTGTTCCATGCCTGTTTGGATGTCGTTGAAAAACATTCATGTTTACATGCATTTTCTCCTAGAATGGAAAACCTAATATTTAAAGGGACACTAAACCCAATTGCATAGGAGCCGGCCCATTTTGAGAACTTGGGTTATGCTTGCTTATTGGTGGGTAAATGTAAGCGTCAAATAAGCAAGCACTATCCATGGTGCTGAACCTAAAATGGGCTGGCTGCTAAGATTTACATTACTGGTTTTAAAATAAAGATAGCAAGAGAACAAAGAAAATTTATAAAAGGAGTAAATTAGAAAGTTGATTAAAATGTCATGCTCTATCTGAATCATGAAAGAAAAAAATTGGGTTCAGTGTCCCTTTAAAGTCTGAACACTTCTTCCATTACCCTGGTTCTTAAATATCATAGAAAAATACTATTTAGGAGAAACAGCCATACACAGAGACTGGGTTACAAAAAAATGAATATTGATTTTTCTATTTAAATGCAGTTGAACCAGGATACCATTTATGTGTCATATTTGTATACTTTATGAGTTATGAAATATAACTCATATACTGTATATTCATAGTATAGTTTGTCTTATATTGCTAAACAGTGTTCAAAAACACAGCGACTTTATTACAATAAAATGCATTAATAGATTTACAGTCTCTAATAAAGAAAAGCATTAATAAACTTTACAGGGCCATATTACAAGTGGAGCGCTAAATATCGCTTTCACAAAAGTGATATTTGCGCTCCATTGAGTAATACCAGCTCACAATAATGTGCGCTGGTATTACAAGTTGACAGCAGTTGGCATTGCTCTGAAGCATTGCACTCACACGAGCGCGCTTCTATAGGCTCCAATGGGAGCCTCGTTCTGATGTTGTCATACACAGCAAAGAACCAAAGTGCAGCGAAGGGGGTAAATCGTGCAGCGATGGCAGCTAATTGTAAATATTTATGTAGTGAAACAAATATGAGGGGGCGCACACTAAAAGGAATATAGTGGATGAGATGGTATTAGTATATACATATATATATATATATATATATATATATATATCAAACCATTAAACAGTGGTGACCATAAATATCAAGTTCCATATAAAACACAATCTAAAGTTCAGTATGTAGTTTTCAACTGAAGCGTTAAATGCAGGCGGCTGCTCTCCTCCTCACAGACGTATCCGAGTGGAACTAAGAAGCAAGCACAAAACAGAGGGGCGCCTCATGTGTACATCAGAATATTCTGAGTAAGATATAAAGACATTCAAGCCAAATCAGTACTCACATTTGGTATGAGTACACTTATGTACTAGTAGGAACGAGCTGGTAACTCAGGGTGTACCAGCTAACCCTCTCTCGGCTGCAGGTGTACGGCAGCTGGTGCAAATGCAGTCTAACCCTCTAAGCCAAGGGGTAACTCCAGGTGTTTGAATCCAATGTGGAAGTGAAAAATTCACTCAAGAAGGTGCTCCCACTATGCTTGTGGTTAGAATAACTTGTTTATTAAAAACAAATGAAAAACACTTACAAGCAGTGGATAAAGAGGGCATATACAATATATCCTCTATCTTATGCAACGCGTTTCTCGGCCTTAGCAGCAGCCGTTTCCTCAGGCATAAAGCACCTTCATACAAACACACTATTTAAAATGCCAATGGGCAAACTGAGACCGCCCATCATGGGCGTGTGAACACACTGGAGTTAATAGTTAAACAATCAGTTACTATTAGCAACAATGAGTTGTAAAAAAAGTACTCAAAACATATATTGCAATCAAAAGTAACAATTCATATCCATAATTAGATGGTGATCCATAGGGTCATCCTTATATAATAATGTTGCAAAATACAGATAAAGAGATCCTAAACAGATTAAAAACATACAAATAAATCAAATTAAATATTTGTGCTCCATCCGCTATAACATACATGTTCATTTGTAATGGCGTCCTCCCACTTCATATAATATGACCTAAAAAGACCCAATTTATTCATAGAGGCCTATTTATCAAAGGTCTTTTGGACCTGATCCGGCAGTGCGGATCATGTCCGACAGACATCGCTGAATGCGGAGAGCAATACGTTCTCCATATTCAGCATTGCACCAGCAGCTCTTGTGAGCTCTTGCAACGCCGCCCCCCCCTGCAGATTCGCGGCCAATCGGCCGCCAGCAGGGGGTGTCAATCAACCAGATACTCGATCGGTTTGAATTGTGGCGATCTCTGTCCACCTCATCAGAGCATGTCCATAACTTGTGTTTCTGGCGAGTCTGAAGACTCGCCAGACACACGGGCCCTCCATTCGGAGCTTGATAGATAGGCGCAAAGTCTGCTATGTATCACATCCAAATTATAAAATGAATAGTTTCTTTTAATGATTTGGATTCTGAGTCTGACAAATGCTGGTGTAGTCTGTTTTTGCTAACATCAGCCTCAAATTCCTATATATGAACTTTTTGTTAAATAATTAAAATCCCACAAATATTATGGACAAGATCAATGTTAATAATACATTTTATAAATGTCACACCTTATTGCTACGGATCACTCCGACGGTTTGCTGTAAACAGTGTATACTTCAGTTTTAGTACCGTGCTGGTTACGCCAGCACATTATTCAAAGGGAGTGTTCCTATGACGCAAATTCTTAAAACCAATGACAGGCTTCAATTCAGACACGTTACTCGAGATTATATTATTCCTAGAACAAAGATGCATGAAACCAATAACAGGCTTCAATTTAACGTGTCATTACTCTAAGGGGGAGTGTACTAGTGACAAGAAAAGTGGGGCCAATGACAAACTACAGTTACACATATAGTGGTCACGCCTCCAGTAAGTGTCTGATTATATACATATATATTTATGTGTTAGTATGTGTATATACATATATATTTATGTGTTAGTATGTGTATATACATATATATTTATGTGTTACTATGTGTATATACATATATATTTATGTGTTACTATGTGTATATCAAAAAGAAAGAGTACTGGATGCTCCGATAAAAATAAAACAAATTTATTTATTGATACTTCTTTAAAATAACAGAATCATGGAGAACAAAGAGACACGTTTGCAGGCGCAGCACCAGGGCTTACGCGTTTCGGCTGTGAAGCCTTAATCATAGCATACAGGTGCTGTGCCTGACAGGTGAACTTAACACCTTAGGTTGATTCTCATTGGTTAAAAGAAAATTTAAAAGCAAAAGAAAAACAACCCGCCCGCTTGGAAGTGTCAAGAACTAAATATAGTATAAGTGAAGCAAATACACCATCTCTACTGGTATAGTCCAATAAACAATGAATGGTATAAAGATCCATATGTATACAAACATCGATACAATTATCATTATTTAGAACATAGAAACAAATAGGATGGTTAAAGGACAAAAGGACTAAATATATGTCAAAATGAGGGACAAAAGTATTAGACAAAGGAACTATATATGCCAGGAGAAGATGTAATATATAAATCAACTTAAAAATAGTGTGAGATAAAGTGCAATGCCTAAACCGTATGCTAAATAAATGTCAATGGAAAAATAATAATAATTATCAGAAAAATTAGGGCTGCTGGTGCAAAAATGCACGAAAGGTACATAGAAATATACGGTATAGTGTAAATGAATATATTAACGCAACTATATAGTACAGAAAAAAGTTCATAACATTAGCTATATGTGAACTAGGAGTATCATATGTATCTAGCCTTATAAAAGTTGCGATGATATGATCAGAAAAGAAAAATATTTAAGAAATAAAATATGAGGAGTAAAAAAGAGAAAAAGCAAAATGACAAGCACAAAATGCTAAATCAAAGTAGGCATTACACCTAGGGGAGATAACAAAGAACTGGAGTTATTCCCAGTAATTTATTAAATCATACCTAGAGTTAAGTCCTTTGGGTATTCTGGTGTCGAGTTTAAACATCCAGAATGCTTCTCGTTTGGCTAATAGTTTACTGAGGTTACCACCTCTGCTAGGCAGGACCACTTTTTCAATGATACACCATTTTAGTGATGTGAGGTTATTGCCATGTTTGCCATAAAAATGGAGTACCAATGGAGTAGTGGCTTTTCCTATATTGAAAGATGACAAGTGTTCCCTGAATCTGGAGTTCATATCCCTGGAGGTGAGTCCTACATACTGCAGATGACATTCGGTACAGGAAATGAGGTATATGACATTGCTAGCTGTGCAATTGAGACAGGTTTTGATGTCAAATGTCTGGCCGGTAATGTAAGACGTGAAATTATTGGTGACCTGGACAAAGTCACAAGGTTTGCAACGTCTGCTGCCACATTTGAACATCCCTGCGTGTCTCAACCACGAACTTTGATTAGTCTCGATTTTTTTGAGTTCTGTAGGTGCTAGGATACCCCCTAGTGTGTTACTTTTTCTATAGGAACATTTTAGCCCCTTCTCCACTGTAGTAACTAATTTGTCGTCAGCAGCCAGTAAGGCAAAATGTTTTTTGACTATACTGCATACTTTATTGTACTCTGTGCTAAACTGTGTAACAAAGTACACTCCTTGGGACGATTTTGATCTATCATTTTTCGGTTTGTCTTGTAAGAGTGTCTTCCTATCTATATGTTCAAGGGACTTTTTGGCCCTTGTGACATCGTGTGAAGGATACCCTCTTTCCCGAAGTCTGGCTGACAGAGAATCAGCTTCTTTGTCATAGATAACTCTGTCAGAACAATTTCTCTTCAATCTGGTAAATTGTCCCTTGGCAACAGCGTATCTCATTTGTATGGGATGGCTGCTGTTGCCATGCAACAGGGTATTGCCAGATATGGGTTTACGATACACGCTCATGGAGACACCACCATCTTGAGCGCCCGTAAGAGTGAGATCCAAAAAATTTATATGCGTCTTATGTACCTCATGAGTGAATTTTAGGTTCAAATCGTTTGTATTCAGAAATTCCAAGAAAAGTGGCACATCTGACTGTCTGCCTGACCAGACCAAGAGGAGGTCATCGATATATCTCCTGTAAAATTTGATATTTTGTTTGAAGGGATTCCCATCTCCAAAGATGTGGCACAGCTCCCACCAACCCAGGTAAAGGTTGGCGTACGAGGGAGCAAACTTAGCTCCCATGGCTGTGCCACATCTCTGGAGATAGAAATCTCCCTCAAACCTGAAAAAATTGTGTGTGAGTAGGAACTCAATTACAATGATAATAAAATTTTGAAACTCTTGGGATAGGTCACTGTAGTTTTGGAGAAAGGAGGAAATTGCTTGCAGGCCTTGTGTATGAGGTATAGACGAATACAGGGCTACTGCATCTATGGTTAACCAAGCATATTCATGGCTCCATTGAAACGTCTCCAGGATGTTAATTATATGTTTTGTATCGCGAACATATGATACTAAAGAGAGTACCATAGGTTGCAAGATCGAATCTACCCACTGTGAGAGGTGCTCCAAAAGGGAGTCAATCCCACTCACAATGGGTCTGCCTTGTACTTGTGTAATGCTTTTGTGCACTTTTGGAAAGTGATGGAAACAGGGGATCCTTGGAAATTGTACATCAAGATATTTAACAGTCTTATCATCCAGGAAACCCTGTTCCCTACCATCATCCAGAATGTGTTTCAATTGTGATTTAAAGATATTGGTGGGATCCCTGTGAAGTTTTTCATAATCGTCTGTATTATGAAGCTGACGTTTGGCCTCAGCAATATAATCACTCCTATTCATTACAACTACTGCCCCGCCTTTGTCGGCGGGGCGTATGACTATCTGATTATTGCCCTTGAGTTCAGCTAGGGCATTTTTCTGTTTAAGAGTAAGGTTTTGTCTAACTTTCTTGGTTTCTTTATGAAGCTTGATTAGATCCATCTCAACTCTCTGTTGGTAAGTTTCTAAGATTTGACCTCTACTCATGATAGGATAGAAGCTAGATTTCTCCATAAGTGTGGTACTTCTGTTGGTGAGATCTGTCTCTGTGCTAGATTCAGTTGCTAGAGTTTGAAGAGCAACTATATCACACATTTCTGCAAAATCACTGATGTTATTAGTCATAGGTGGTGTAAGTGTGGCTCGTTCAGCTGACGCAGTGTTTGTACTGAAAAAATGTTTTTTCAGGGTCAAGTTTCTTATAAGGCGATTTACATCTATAAGTGTCTGAAAAAGATTGAAACTGCTCGTGGGTGAAAAGCCTAAACCTAAAGCTAAAACAGAATGTTGTTGTGGTGTTAAATTCACAGATGAAAGGTTAATGACATTTGTAATCATTTGTATTTGCTCAGTGGTTTGTTCCCCCTCCGAGGATATCTGGCTTGACCGACTTTGGTCGGTCCTCCATTGTGTGTTTGATCTGGGGCCTGTGGAAAAACCTGTTCCAGATCATTGGAGGCTATACCGGTGTTTGGTATAACTAAAGTGGGGGGAGCATTAGGCATATTAGTTGTTATATAACGATTGTTGGTATGTTCTTGTGAGTATTGCTCTTTATGTCTCACTATGGGTGCATTGTCTAGAGCTGGTGTGTATGTCTGTTTATTTTTGAGTATGCCTATAGGGAAGGATGGCATATTTTGAGCAATGGGGATGTCGCTAGTTGTAGGAGGGGCAGCAGAAGGCGTAGCGAGTTTGTTACCCTCATCAGAGGAGCCATCATTGTCGCTACTTGAGAAAGAGACATTTCTAGAGTTAGATCTATGTCTTCTACGTCCTCTGTTGCCCCTCCGTGTACCTGAGGGAAATTGATTGCGTCTGTATTCTCCCCTTTGCTTACGATTCCAAATATATACAGAGTCACTCTGGTAATCAGAGCGATCTCTTAAAAATTTGGAATGCTTGTTTTCCATTATTAGGCTTTTGCCTCTTGCTACCATGCCCCTAAGAATAGAATCAAATTTAACAAATTGAGGGTCTGAAATACGTTTGTCCATTTCGACTTGTAAGTCCATAATCTCTTTTTTGATAGTGTCCAGTTGTTTGGATTTGTAGCTTCTTAACATCAACATCAGTCGGGAAGAGCATTCAGAAAGGACCTCGTTCCAATTTTTTACGAATTCTTTGTCACTGGTATCCACATCAAAGGAAGGAAATTTGAAAACTCTCAATCCTCTCGGTATCATGCCTTCTTGTATATATTTATCGAAGGCCCATACGTCCCATTGCACTTTGCACTCTTTTAGGAGTAACGACTCCATTAATTCAAAAAGAGAACTGAGTGAGAGAACCTCCTTGCTGTCTGAAAAGATCTGTTCGTAATCAGACTGATGATTACTCCTGGCTGTTGCAGGCATTAATGAAAAGAAGTCTCTGTTAGTATTTGCTTGACTAGTATTAGACAGTTGGTTCTCCATGTTAATAAAGTGGTAGAGATCTCAAACAGTCCCAAGTGTGAAAAAGCTCTGCACCTGCTGTATCCTAAAGGTACCTCCAGTAGTACCTGAGAGAACACAATATATGCAAGAAAAGATAACAGACAGGTGGGTCACACTAGCTGTGTAAATATAGCAATGTTCGTTGCACAATGTAACTGCCCTCGAAACCCCATGCAGCAAGTAGATACAGTCACTAATAAACACACTCTCAAATAAGCAGGTATCAGCGTTGATGAATGTATAATATCATAGGAGACAAAGGGAACGCTGGCGTGTCATATGCCAGACTCACCTCAAACTGGTGGTTCCTCAGCTCACAAGGACGAAAAACTTTCGGCTGACTCGTGCTGAGCAGTGTGTACGTAGGTCGCTCTGTGGTTGAAGCTGGCTCCAAATTCGTGCAGACCTCCAAGGGGTAACAGCATCCAAATCGGCATTCGCCTTTATATCCACCTCCGTGTAAGTATATGGGAGGGATAAGAAATCCAATGGTGTCCAGCACAGCAGGTAGATCCGCAGGTAAATCTGCAGCCGCGGCAACTTTGAGGAAAGGTGGGGGGAGGGCAGTTGCAGGAGGAACTGTAGAGTCTCCGATTCGGCAGCAAACCAGTGGGTCTGGAGCAATGAACATCAAAAAGAAAGAGTACTGGATGCTCCGATAAAAATAAAACAAATTTATTTATTGATACTTCTTTAAAATAACAGAATCATGGAGAACAAAGAGACACGTTTGCAGGCGCAGCACCAGGGCTTACGCGTTTCGGCTGTGAAGCCTTAATCATAGCATACAGGTGCTGTGCCTGACAGGTGAACTTAACACCTTAGGTTGATTCTCATTGGTTAAAAGAAAATTTAAAAGCAAAAGAAAAACAACCCGCCCGCTTGGAAGTGTCAAGAACTAAATATAGTATAAGTGAAGCAAATACACCATCTCTACTGGTATAGTCCAATAAACAATGAATGGTATAAAGATCCATATGTATACAAACATCGATACAATTATCATTATTTAGAACATAGAAACAAATAGGATGGTTAAAGGACAAAAGGACTAAATATATGTCAAAATGAGGGACAAAAGTATTAGACAAAGGAACTATATATGCCAGGAGAAGATGTAATATATGTGGGTAGATTCGATCTTGCAACCTATGGTACTCTCTTTAGTATCATATGTTCGCGATACAAAACATATAATTAACATCCTGGAGACGTTTCAATGGAGCCAAGAATTTGTTCTCCATGATTCTGTTATTTTAAAGAAGTATCAATAAATAAATTTATTTTATTTTTATCGGAGCATCCAGTACTCTTTCTTTTTGATGTTCATTGCTCCAGACCCACTGGTTTGCTGCCGAATCGGAGACTCTACAGTTCCTCCTGCAACTGCCCTCCCCCCACCTTTCCTCAAAGTTGCCGCGGCTGCAGATTTACCTGCGGATCTACCTGCTGTGCTGGACACCATTGGATTTCTTATCCCTCCCATATACTTACACGGAGGTGGATATAAAGGCGAATGCCGATTTGGATGCTGTTACCCCTTGGAGGTCTGCACGAATTTGGAGCCAGCTTCAACCACAGAGCGACCTACGTACACACTGCTCAGCACGAGTCAGCCGAAAGTTTTTCGTCCTTGTGAGCTGAGGAACCACCAGTTTGAGGTGAGTCTGGCATATGACACGCCAGCGTTCCCTTTGTCTCCTATGATATTATACATTCATCAACGCTGATACCTGCTTATTTGAGAGTGTGTTTATTAGTGACTGTATCTACTTGCTGCATGGGGTTTCGAGGGCAGTTACATTGTGCAACGAACATTGCTATATTTACACAGCTAGTGTGACCCACCTGTCTGTTATCTTTTCTTGCATATATTGTGTTACTATGTGTATATACATATATATTTATGTGTTATTATGTGTATATACATATATATTTATGTGTTACTATGTGTATATACATATATATTTATGTGTTACTATGTGTATATACATATATATTTATGTGTTAGTATATGTATATACATATATATTTATGTGTTACTATGTGTATATACATATATATTTATGTGTTAGTATGTGTATATACATATATATTTATGTGTTAGTATGTGTATACACATATATATTTATGTGTTACTATGTGTATATACATATATATTTATGTGTTACTATGTGTATATACATATATATTTATGTGTTAGTATGTGTATATACATATATATTTATGTGTTACTGTGTGTATATACATATATATTTATGTGTTACTATGTGTATATACATATATATTTATGTGTTACTATGTGTATATACATATATATTTATGTGTTAGTATGTGTATATACATATATATTTATGTGTTACTATGTGTATATACATATATATTTATGTGTTACTATGTGTATATACATATATATTTATGTGTTACTATGTGTATATACATATATATTTATGTGTTACTATGTGTATATACATATATATATTTATGTGTTACTGTGTGTATATACATATATATTTATGTGTTACTATGTGTATATACATATATATATTTATGTGTTACTGTGTGTATATACATATATATTTATGTGTTACTATGTGTATATACATATATATTTATGTGTTACTATGTGTATATACATATATATTTATGTGTTACTATGTGTATATACATATATATTTATGTGTTAGTATGTGTATATACATATATATTTGTGTTACTATGTGTATATACATATATATTTATGTGTTACTATGTGTATATACATATATATTTATGTGTTACTGTGTGTATATACATATATATTTATGTGTTACTATGTGTATATACATATATATTTATGTGTTACTATGTGTATATACATATATATATTTATGTGTTACTGTGTGTATATACATATATATTTATGTGTTACTATGTGTATATACATATATATTTATGTGTTACTATGTGTATATACATATATATTTATGTGTTACTGTGTGTATATACATATATATTTATGTGTTACTATGTGTATATACATATATATTTATGTGTTACTATGTGTATATACATATATATTTATGTGTTACTATGTGTATATACATATATATTTATGTGTTACTATGTGTATATACATATATATGTATGTGTTAGTATGTGTATATACATATATATTTATGTGTTAATATGTGTATATACATATATATTTATGTGTTACTATGTGTATATATATATATATTTATGTGTTATTATGTGTATATACCTATATATTTATGTGTTACTATGTGTATATACATATATATTTATGTGTTAGTATGTGTATATACATATATATTTATGTGTTAGTATGTGTATATACATATATATTTATGTGTTAGTATGTGTATATATACATATATATTTATGTGTTATTATGTGTATATACATATATATTTATGTGTTAGTATGTGTATATATACATATATATTTATGTGTTATTATGTGTATATACCTATATATTTATGTGTTAGTATGTGTATATACATATATATTTATGTGTTATTATGTGTATATACATATATATTTATGTGTTAGTATGTGTATATACATATATATTTATGTGTTACTATGTGTATATACATATATATTTATGTGTTACTGTGTGTATATACATATATATTTATGTGTTACTGTGTGTATATACATATATATTTATGTGTTAGTATGTGTATATACATATATATTTATGTGTTACTGTGTGTATATACATATATATTTATGTGTTAGTATGTGTATATACATATGTATTTATGTGTTACTGTGTGTATATACATATATATTTATGTGTTACTGTGTGTATATACATATATATTTATATGTTACTATGTGTATATACATATATATTTATGTGTTACTATGTGTATATACATATATATTTATGTGTTATTATGTGTATATACATATATATTTATGTGTTACTGTGTGTATATACATATATATTTATGTGTTACTGTGTGTATATACATATATATTAATGTGTTACTATGTGTATATACATATATATTTATGTGTTACTATGTGTATATACATATATATTTATGTGTTACTATGTGTATATACATATATATTTATGTGTTACTATGTGTATATACATATATATTTATGTGTTACTATGTGTATATACATATATATTTATGTGTTACTATGTGTATATACATATATATTTATGTGTTAGTATGTGTATATACATATATATTTATGTGTTAGTATGTGTATATACATATATATTTATGTGTTAGTATGTGTATATACATATATATTTATGTGTTAGTATGTGTATATATACATATATATATTTATGTGTTATTATGTGTATATACATATATATTTATGTGTTAGTATGTGTATATACATATATATTTATGTGTTATTATGTGTATATACATATATATTTATGTGTTAGTATGTGTATATACATATATATTTATGTGTTACTATGTGTATATACATATATATTTATGTGTTAGTATGTGTATATACATATATATTTATGTGTTACTATGTGTATATACATATATATTTATGTGTTATTATGTGTATATACATATATATTTATGTGTTACTATGTGTATATACATATATATTTATGTGTTAGTATGTGTATATACATATATATTTATGTGTTACTATGTGTATATACATATATATTTATGTGTTAGTATGTGTATATACATATATATTTATGTGTTACTATGTGTATATACATATATATTTATGTGTTAGTATGTGTATATACATATATATTATGTGTTACTATGTGTATATACATATATATTTATGTGTTAGTATGTGCATATACATATATATTTATGTGTTATTATGTGTATATACATATATATTTATATGTTACTATGTGTATATACATATACATTTATGTGTTAGTATGTGTATATACATATATAATTATGTGTTAGTATGTGTATATACATATATATTTATGTGTTACTATGTGTATATACATATATATTTATGTGTTACTATGTGTATATACATATATATTTATGTGTTACTATGTGTATATACATATATATGTATGTGTTACTATGTGTATATACATATATATTTATGTGTTAGTATGTGTATATACATATATATTTATGTGTTACTATGTGTATATACATATATATTTATGTGTTACTATGTGTATATACATATATATTTATGTGTTACTATGTGTATATACATATATATTTATGTGTTAGTATGTGTATATACATATATATTTATGTGTTAGTATGTGTATATACATATATATTTATGTGCTAGTATGTGTATGTATATACATATATATTTATGTGTTACTATGTGTATATACATATATATTTATGTGTTACTATGTGTATATACATATATATTTATATGTTACTATGTGCATATACATATATATTTATGTGTTACTATGTGTATATACATATATATTTATGTGTTACTATGTGTATATACATATATATTTATGTGTTACTATGTGTATATACATATATATTTATGTGTTACTATGTGTATATACATATATATTTATGTGTTAGTATGTGTATATACATATATATTTATGTGTTAGTATGTGTATATACATATATATTTATGTGTTACTATGTGTATATACATATATATTTATGTGTTAGTATGTGTATATACATATATATTTATGTGTTAGTATGTGTATATACATATATATTTATGTGTTAGTATGCTTATATACATATATATTTATGTGTTATTATGTGTGTATATACATATATATTTATGTGTTAGTATGTGTATATACATATATATTATGTGTTACTATGTGTATATACATATATATTTATGTGTTAGTATGTGCATATACATATATATTTATGTGTTATTATGTGTATATACATATATATTTATATGTTACTATGTGTATATACATATACATTTATGTGTTAGTATGTGTATATACATATATAATTATGTGTTAGTATGTGTATATACATATATATTTATGTGTTACTATGTGTATATACATATATATTTATGTGTTACTATGTGTATATACATATATATTTATGTGTTACTATGTGTATATACATATATATGTATGTGTTACTATGTGTATATACATATATATTTATGTGTTAGTATGTGTATATACATATATATTTATGTGTTACTATGTGTATATACATATATATTTATGTGTTACTATGTGTATATACATATATATTTATGTGTTACTATGTGTATATACATATATATTTATGTGTTAGTATGTGTATATACATATATATTTATGTGTTAGTATGTGTATATACATATAAATTTATGTGCTAGTATGTGTATGTATATTCATATATATTTATGTGTTACTATGTGTATATACATATATATTTATATGTTACTATGTGCATATACATATATATTTATGTGTTACTATGTGTATATACATATATATTTATGTGTTACTATGTGTATATACATATATATTTATGTGTTACTATGTGTATATACATATATATTTATGTGTTACTATGTGTATATAAATATATATTTATGTATTACTATGTGTATATACATATATATTTATGTGTTAGTATGTGTATATACATATATATTTATGTGTTAGTATGTGTATATACATATATATTTATGTGTTACTATGTGTATATACATATATATTTATGTGTTAGTATGTGTATATACATATATATTTATGTGTTAGTATGTGTATATACATATATATTTATGTGTTAGTATGCTTATATACATATATATTTATGTGTTATTATGTGTGTATATACATATATATTTATGTGTTACTGTGTGTATATACACATATATATTTATGTGTTACTATGTGTATATACATATATATTTATGTGTTACTATGTGTATATACATATATATTTATGTGTTATTATGTGTATATACATATATATTTATGTGTTAGTATGTGTATATACATATATATGTATGTGTTACTATGTGTATATACATATATATTTATGTGTTATTATGTGCATATACACATATTAAAGGTAAAGACAATCCTAGCATTTCTGAAATGCTAGAATTGACCATTGGAACAAATAAAGGAGACTTTCATACATGAAGTATAAGATAATTCATGTAGAAAGCTCCTTTATTTGTTTCAAGCATCGCCGTACTGACGGCAGATCGCTGTTTTGCTAAGAGGTGACGTTTTCACCTCTTAGCAAATAGCGCGCGGGAAATGCATGAATTATCTTATACTTCATGAATGAAAGTCCCCCTTATTTGTTTCAATGGTCAATCCTAGCGTTTCACAAATGCTAGGATTGGTTTCACTTTAACACATAAATATATGTATATAAGGATATACATATATATTTACTGGGAACATACCGTTGCCATAGACCGCAATGTAAACTACCATTTTTTTTTCTAACACCCCACTCCAGCCAACTTTAGCCTCCAAAAACTTTGCTTTGTTCTCTTGGTATTCGTAGTTGAAAGCTAAACCTAGGTAGGATCATATGCTTATTTCTAAGCCCTTGAAGGCCACCTCTTATCTGAATGCATTTGACAGTATTTCACAGCTAAAGGGCATTAGTTCATGTGTGCCATATAGATAACATTGTGCTCACGCCCGTGGAGTTACTTGTGAGAGGGCACTGATTGGCTAAAATGCACGTCTGTGAAAAGAACTGATATAAGGTGGCAGTCTGCAGAGGCTTAGATACAAGGTAATCACAAAGGTAAAAAGTGTATTAATATAACCGTCTTGGTTATGCAAAACTGACGAATGAGTAATAAAGGGACTATCTATCTTTTTGAGCAATACAAATTCTGGTGTAGACTGTTCCTTTTAGGTCAATACAAACTGAAGCATGTTTTTCATTTGCTAGATAATAATTGACAAAATTTACTGCAATAGACGATTTTGAAATCTGCCACAAATTGGCACAAATATAAAATGGAGAAATAAGTCTCCAAATTGAAATTGGGAAAAATTGGCTTTGTACAAAGATGCTTAAAATTGTTTTGTTCTTCATGTTTATTTCATTAACTGGCATTGCCTGACAAAGCTTGCCCTGAAGGCGCACAAAGCGATGGCACGCAGTGCACGGGAAGTGATACATAACTTGTGAATTCTTCAGTAGTTGGACAAGACTCGGCAGTGTACACACAAGTGCTTGGTGCCAAAACGTATTTCCTGTTATTAAAGTATTATTATCAAAGATTTTTAAAACTTGAACAACAGACAACTATAATATAGTGTATTTTGGCAGTTATACAGATAAGAGTTCAGTGAACTGCCTGGATCTTCTGCTGACAGCTATGTATAGACCCAAATCATTAATATAATCAAAAAGACCACATATAGACATACATGCTTAGTAATAATGGAGATCAAAAGTTGGCTCCATATATGGTCGCTTTTCAATATTCTATGATCCAAAGAGGTGGTTTAGAAGGATTACTCGCAATCATTCCAGCCAAGACAAACTCAAATAACATAATCTGACATAAAACTCAAAAGAAAAGATAGGAAGTTTGATAGAAAACGCATGAATGGGCCCATTATAGAAGTGAAGGATATCTTATTACCTTGTGGCTCCAGTTGGCACCTTATCAACAAGGTAATAATAACAAGAGAAACAAACTATTTCAGGTCAAAGAACTTTTAGCGAAGGATAGAAGGGATATCAACTGCTAAACATTCTGTAGCTGCTCCTATATTTTATAGTATCATGATTTTACTCCTTTTATCTCTTCCTTTTTTTATAGTTATCCGCTGTTTATAACTTTATCTATTACTTTATAACTTTATCTATTACTATCTATTACTCCATAACTTTATCTATTACTCCATAACTCTCCATATTGCTCCATGTAATGTCTCAGACAGTTACTCCTTGTATTCTCTTCATATGAATCCACATTATAACTCCTTCTATTGCTCCATATAACCCTTTTAATACTCTATATAACCCCTCCCTAAATCTCCTTTTATTGCCCCATATAACCACTCAAAATAACCCCTACTATTGCTACACATACATTGTTCCTATAACTCCTCATATTTCTCCATATAACCCTCCCTATAACTCCTCCTATTGCACCATATAACCCTCCCTATAACTCCTCCTATTACTCCATATAACCTGTTCCTATAACTCCTCATATTTCTCCATATAACCCTCCCTATAACCCCTCCTATTGCACCATATAACCCTCCCTATAACTCCTCTTATTGCTCCATATAACCCTCCCTATAATGCCTTATTTTGCTCCATATAACCCTCACTATAACTCCTCCTATTGCTCCATATAACCCTCCTTATAACTCCTACTATTGCACCATATAACCCTCCCTATAACTCCTCCTATTGCTCCATATAACCCTCCCTATAACTCATACTATTGCACCATATAATCCTCCATATAACTCCTCCTATTGCTCCATATAACCCTCCCTATAACTCCTACTATTGCACCATATAACCCTCCCTATAACACCTCCTATTGCACCATATAACCCTCCCTATAACTCCTCCTATTGCTCCATATAACCTGTTCTTATAACTCCTCCTATTGCTCCATATAACCCTCCCTATAACTCCTCCTATTGCTCCATATAACCTGTTCTTATAACTCCTCCTATTGCTCCATATAACCCTCCCTATAACTCCTCCTATTGCTCCATATAACCTTTTCTTATAACTCCTCATATTGCACCATATAACCCTCCTTATAACTCCTCCTATTGAACCATATAACCCTCCCTATAAATCCTCATATTGCACCATATAACCTGTTCTTATAACTCCTCCTATTGCTCCATATAACCCTCCCTATAACTCCTCCTATTGCTCCATATAACCTTTTCTTATAACTCCTCATATTGCACCATATAACCCTCCTTATAACTCCTCCTATTGAACCATATAACCCTCCCTATAAATCCTCCTATTGCACCATATAACCCTCCCTATAACTCTTCCTATTGCACCATGTAACCCTCCCTATAACCCCTCCTATTGCACCATATAACCCTCCCTATAACTCCTCCTATTGAACCATATAACCCTCCCTATAACTCCTCCTATTGCACCATATAACCCTCCCTATAACTCCTCCGATTGAACCATATAACCCTCCCTATAACTCCTCCTATTGCACCATATAACCCTCCCTATAACCCCTCCTATTGCACCATATAACCCTCCCTATAACTCCTCCTATTGAACCATATAACCCTCCCTATAACTCCTCCTATTGCACCATATAACCTGTTCCTATAACTCCTCCTATTGCACCATATAACCCTCCCTATAACTCCTCCTATTGCTCCATATAACATGTTCCTATAACTCCTCCTATTGCACCATATAACCCTCCCTATAACTCCTCCTATTGCTCCATATAACCTGTTCCTATAACTCCTCATATTGTTCCTATAACTCCTCATATTGTTCCTATTGTTCGCTAAGTTTAGTTTAACACTAGCACAGTACAGTACAGTATTCAAAAAGTATTCAATAAAAACTGCACAGTACCAGTAAAATAGTAACAATTAGTGTAGTAAAATATATAATATAAATAAAAATGTGTCACAATGTAAAACAATAACTAACACAATACCGTGATAAAGTGAAAATAAAAATGTGTTCAAAAATAATATGCAAAATATTCAATACCATAAATCAAAAACCAAATATGAGCAGTCCTTTGATGTAAAGTGAGACAGTCTTTATTTTAAGACAGATCTTCATCAGTTATCCTCAAAGGAAGAGAAAGAGATCATAGCATACAATAAGATACAATTTCACACCTGAGTCGATTCTACTTACGTGTCTGGGAGCTAAAACTAGCTTTAGTGTAAGCCCTCAAAAATACATATGTCCTGGATTACAGCATACAATATATTAAAAGCATTAAAACAGACAGCCATCACTAAGGGTTTTGCATCTGTGGCAAACACCCACACTTTGTTGCCGTTAACAAAGTGTACCCCTCCTGGTGACCAGTCTGTATTAGCTCTCCATTCCGAAGTACGTTTCGCTGACTAAGTTCAGCTTTTTCAATTGTATGCTGGAATCCGGGAGATATGTATTTTTGAGCGCTTAGACTAGAGCTAGTTTTAGCTCCCAGGCACATGAGTAGGATCGACTCAGATGTGGGTACTCAGCAGATAGGTGAGACCAGCAAGGTGAGAGAGGCTGGGGGTAATCAACAGACAGGTGAGACCAGCAAGGTGAGAGAGGCTGGGGGTAATCAGCAGACAGGTGAGCCCAGCAAGGTGAGAGAGGCTGGGGGTACTCAGCAGATAGGTGAGACCAGCAAGGTGAGAGAGGCTGGGGGTACTCAGCAGATAGGTGAGACCAGCAAGGTGAGAGAGGCTGGGGGTACTCAGCAGATAGGTGAGACCAGCAAGGTGAGAGAGGCTGGGGGTACTCAGCAGATAGGTGAGACCAGCAAGGTGAGAGAGGCTGGGGGTAATCAGCAGATAGGTGAGACCAGCAAGGTGAGAGAGGCTGGGGGTACTCAGCAGATAGTTGAGACCAGCAAGGTGAGAGAGGCTGGGGGTACTCAGCAGATAGGTGAGACCAGCAAGGTGAGAGAGGCTGGGGGTAATCAGCAGATAGGTGAGACCAGCAAGGTGAGAGAGGCTGGGGGTACTCAGCAGATAGGTGAGACCAGCAAGGTGAGAGAGGCTGGGGGTAATCAGCAGATAGGTGAGACCAGCAAGGTGAGAGAGGATGGGGGTACTCAGCAAGACCAGCAAGATAAGACAGGCTGGTGGTAATAAGCAGGCAGGTGAGACCAGCAAAGTGAGACAGGCTGGGGGTAATCAGCAGACAGGTGAGCTCAGCAAGGTGAGAGAGGCTGGGGGTAATCAGCAGACAGGTGAGACCAGCAAGGTGAGACAGGCTAGTGGTAATCAGCAGACAGGGGAGCCCAGCAAGGTGAGACAGTCTGGGGGTAATCAGCAGACAGGTGAGCTAAGCAAGGTGAGAGAGGCTGGGGGTACTCAGCAGACAGGTGAGACCAGCAAGGTGAGAGAGGCTGGGGTACTCAGCAGACAGGTGAGCTCAGGAAGGTCAGAGAGGCTGGGGGTACTAAGCAGATAGGTGAGACCAGCAAGGTAATCAGCAAACGGGTGAGACCAGCAAGGTGAGACAGGCTGGGGATAATCAGCAGACAGGTGAGCTCAGCAACGTGAGACAGGCTGGGATAATCACCAGACAGGCGATACAACCTAGTGGTAATCAGCAGACAGGTGAGCCCAGCAAGGTAAAACAGGCTAGTTGTAATCAGCAGACAGGTGAGCCCAGCAAGGTGAGACAGGCTGGGGGTAATCAGCAGACAGGTGAGACCAGCAAGGTATTCAGAAGACAGGTGAGACCAGCTAGGTGAGACAGGCTAAAGGTAATCAGCAGACAGGTGAGCCCAGCAAGGTGAGACAGGCTGAAGGTAATCAGAAGACAGATGAACCCATCAAGGTGAGACAGGCTAGTGGTAATCAGCAGACAGGTGAGCCCAGCAAGGTGAGACAGGCTGGGGGTAATCAGCAGGCAGTTAAGACCAGCAAGGTGAGACAGGCTGGGGGTAATCGGCAGGCAGTTGAGACCAGGAAGGTAGTACCGGCTGGTGGTAATCAGCAGGCAGCTGAAACCAGCAAAGTAAGACAGGCTGGAGGTAATCAGCAGGCAGGTAAGACCAGCAAGATAAGACAGGCTGGTGGTAATCAGCAGGCAGGTGAGACCAGCCAGGTGAGATAGGCTGGGGATAATCAGCAGGCAGTTGAGACTAGCAAGGTGAGACAGGCTGGGGGTAATCAGCAGGCAGTTGAGACCAGCAAGATAGGACAGGTTGGTGGTAATCAGGGGGTAATCAGCATACTGTGTATATATATATATATATATATATATATATATATATATATATATATATATATATATATATATATATATATATATATATATATATATATAGCCACAGAAACAGAGAAAAGAAAACATTTCAGGCATTCACTTGTTGAAACATGCAAATTATATTATCACATATCACAACAACAATCAGCAGATCACAGTGCCTAAAATATTTTATTTTTTTACAGTGTAAATTATTAATGTTGTGTTAATATTAAAACATTCAGGCACCCCTTATGAAACACTGATTATGGTATGACTCTATTATGACACACACACATATATATATATATATATATATATATATATATATATTCACACACACACACACATATATATATATATATATATATATATATATATATATACTCACACACATATATATATATATATATATATATATATATATATCATGATTAAGGAAGAGGAGAGAGAAATCTAGGAGTGTAATCCTAGTTAGGAAAAGACAGGGATTTCAGCACTCTTTTTGGAAAATAAAGCTCATTAGACCAAAATGTGTTTTTAAACAGTGAATTCTTTAATCCAATTATGAACAGAGAAAACTTCCAGCTATATATACACCACTCCCCCTGAGGAAAGGACTCAATACTTATTGTATTAGTAAAAGGGAGTTTCGAAAAGAAAACGAAATTTACTTCAAAATATACTAGAGTTAGTGTTATAAACCTGACCGGTCAGGGGTGCACATTTAGTACATGGATACACAGCCAAACCCTACATGGATTTGTAGATTGACACCTGTATATAACCTCTACACCCTGCTGCTCACAGAACCCCTTTAAAAGAGGTATAGCCTGGGCAGGTTTTAAAAAGAATGGGATCTAAGAGGTTAATTAGGGGTATCAAAAACAGAAGCAAGTCACAGTTTGTTATCGCAATTACAATATGGTATGCAATTAATAGCGTATATTGGTATACAGACATGAAATGTAAAGCCTGAAATTCGAGATTCACTACACCTAGCTGCTCACAGTACTCCAGTTAAGGAGAGTATAATACCGGGCAGTACAACAAGTGGTAATATCTACCAGGATCTAAGTGATCTCTAAGTTAGGCTTTGTTTGCACTTAACAAAACACATTTGAGCGACTTTTTGCAATAAATACAGACAGTATGTGCCCTTATTATGCTTTTTTGTATTTTGTTAGTTTGTCATGCAAAGCTTTGCTGTAGAAAGAAATAAGCAGAAGTGTAGAATTGTAGCATAGAGCACAATGCAAAATATCTTCTTAATAGTGCTGTAATCGTGGAAGTGCTGACACATAAAGCTGCATTAAAGGAAACATTGTAGCAAGCAGAAGAGAGAGCAATTCAGATGCTGTTAGTTAAAAGTTCAGCTTAGCGTATGTAAAACAATGTTGCAATTCTTGGCAGCTATTGTAGCAATATCCGTGACTTTCTTTTGTAAACGTATTCCTCACACAGCAATCAAACATTGCAGTTTTCACTGGTAACCATATTGTTATATTCGACCGTATTACAGTTCATATCAGTGAACCTTACTGTGACACATACGACCTTGTTTAGTTCATTCAGACGTATCTCCGATCCTCAG